>NW_026068196.1:284427-306867 GCF_014885135.2 Alexandromys fortis
CTTCCTAGACATGGACGGAGGGGGGAGGACCTTGGACTTTCCACAGGGCAGGGAACCATGACTGCTCTTTGGATAGGAGAGGGAGGGTGAGAGGAGTGGGGGGAGGGGGAGAAGAGAGGGGGGAAGGGGAGAAGATTGGGGGGAGGGGGAGGGAAATGGGAGGCTGGGAGGAGGCGGAAACTTTTTTTTCTTATTCTCAATAAAAAAAAGAAAAAAAAAAGAAAAAAATCAAACGAAATCACAAGGCAGGCACCACACACACACACACACACACACACACACACACACACACTCACATACACACCTCAAATCCCATAGAAACATTAACACCGAAAACTTAATGCAGTAGTTTGACAAAAATGACCTCCAAGGAGAATGGGACCATTAGGAGGCCTTGTTGGAGGTTGTGTATCATTGTGAGGTTAGTGGTTGAGGTTCTTTTATCAAGTTTCACTCAGTGTGTCAGTAAGTTAACTTCCTATGGCCTCTGGGTCAAGATGTAGGGCTCTCGGTTCCAGCATCACATCTGCCTGCGTGCTACCATACTTCCTTCCATGAAGACCTCTGAAAATGTAAGCGAGCCTTTCCAATGAAATATGTTTTTATAAGAGTTGCCAAGGTCCTGGTGTCTCTTCACAGCAACAATAAACCTTAACTAAGACACGTAATATGTAAGCAAAAACCAGCATGACAAAGAATGGACAAACAAAGCAATAGGACACAAAATCTTGAAATATATCATTGAGTTCACTTCCTGTTGGTCATCTACTTTTGGCAGGAGTATGTATTTACCAAGGGAGATGCCATCAGATATCACTATTTTTTTATTTTGAGAGCAGTGCAATTGCAGATTACTTCATGGATACAGTTGAGAACTCACATTCCTTCCCCTCTCGGGTCTGGTACCCATGTGGCTTGAACCTGCATAGGCCCTGCTCATGCTGCTGCAGTCTGAGTTCACAGATGCATCAGTCCTGTTGAGTCAGGAAGACACTCTTTTCTTGGTATTGCCCATCAGCCCAGGCTCTTACTATTCTTCTCCCTCCTCTTCCACACAGCTCCCTAACCTTGAGTGGAGGGGTTCTATAAAGACATCTCATTTAGGACTGAACATTATAAAGTCTCTCAGTCTCTGCACATTATCCTGAGTCTCCATGTTATCTCCCACCTAGTGCAGGAGGAAGCTTCTCTGGTGATGGCAGAGCTTGGCACTGATGTATGGGTCAGCAGAATCACCAGGAATCACACGATTGCTGTGATCATAGGTGTGTGGATAAATATCCACGCCTTTGGTTCAGTTTCATTGGTCAACCTCTCTGTTTTTATGCCAATACAAAGCTGTTTTCATTACGGTAGCTTCGTAATAGAGCTTGATGTCAGGGATGGTGATGCCTCTGGAAGTTCCTTTATTGTACAGGAATGTTTTTTCTCCGTGGGTTTTTGGCTTTTCCATATGAGATTGATCAACTAAAAAAAAATCAGTAACTCTCCTGTATACAAATGGTAAAAGGGCTGAGAAAGAAATCAAGGAAACATCACCCTTTGCAATAGCCACAAATAACATAAAATATCTTAGGGGTAACACTAACCAAATATGTGAGAGACCTGTGTAAAAGATACTTAAATCTAAGAAGAAAGAAATTGAAGAATATATTAGAAAATGGAAAGATCTCCCATGCTCTTGGATTGTTAGGATCAACATAGTAAAAATGGCTTTCTACCAAAAGCAATCTATAGATTCAATGCAATCCCCATCAAATTCCAACATAGTTCTTCACATGTTGAAAGAACAATACTCAATATCATATGGAAAAAACCTTAGGATTACCAAAACCGTCCTGTAAAATGAAGGAACTTCCAGAGTCATCACCATCCCTGACATCAAGCTCTACCATACCTATAGAGATCTGGTAATAAAAATAGTCTGTTAATGGCATAAAAACAGACAGGTTGACCAATGGAATCAAATCAAAGACCCGGATATTAATCCATATATCTGTGAAAAATCAGGTGATTTTTGACAAAGAAGCTAAAATTATACAATGGAAAAAAGATAATATTTTCAACAAATGGTGCTGGCATAACTGGATGTCAACATGTAGAAGAATGAAAATAGATCCATATCTATCACCATGCACAAAACTCAAGTCCAATTTCATTAAAGACCTCAATATAAATCTGACCACACTGAACCTGATAGAAAAGAAAGTGTGAAGTAGTCTGACATATATGGGTATAGGAGACCACTTCCTACGTATAACCCCAGTAGCACAGACAATAAGAGCAACAATGAATAAATGGGACCTCCTGAAACTGAGAAGTTTCTGTAGAGCAATAAGATAAAAAGGCATCCTATTCAATGAGAAAAGATCTTCACCAATCCCATATCGGATAGAAGGCTAATCTCCAAAATGTATCAAAAACTCAAGAAAATATATTAAAAAATATCGAATAATCTGATTTAAAAATGGGGGTACAGAACCAGACAAAAATTCTCAACAGAGGAATCTCCAATGGCAAAAAGACACTTCAGGAAATGTTCAACATCCTTAGCCCTATGGGCAATGATAATCAAAATAACTCTGAGATGCCATCTTAAACCAGTCAGAATAGCTAAGATCAAAAACATCAATGATAGCTTATGCTAGAGAGGATACTGAGTAAAAGGAACACTTATTCATTAATGTTGGGAATACCAACTCATACAACCACTTTGGAAATCAATATGACTGTTTCTCAAAAAACTGGGAATCATCCTATCTTAGGACTCAACAATACCACTCTTGGGCATGTACCCAGAGGATGCTCAATAATATTTGTCCATTTGTCCAACAATGTTCATAACAGCATTATTTGTAATAGCCAGAACCTGTAAACAAACTAGATGCCTCTCAACTGAAGAAGGGATAAAGAAAATGTGGTACATACAACACAATGACATCTTCAAATTTGCATGAAAATCAGTTGAACTACAACAAACCATCAACCATCCTGAGTTATCCTAGATCTAGAAAGATGAGCATGGTATGTAGTCACTCATAAGTGGATGCTATGTAAAGTAAAGGATAACTGGCCTATAGTCCACAACAGTAGGAGAACCCTAAGAGAAACATACATAGATCATCCTGGGAAATGGAAATAGACAAGATCTCCTGAGAAAATTGGGAACATGGAGGTGAGGACAGAAGGGAGGGCAGAAGAGGAGGAGGAGGGGAGAGGAGAAGGGATGGAGAACTTGAGGGTACCAGATAGTCAAGGGGGGAAAAGGACAGAGATGAGAGCAAGGAAAGAGATATCTTGATTGAGGGGCTAGCAGAAAACTATCACTAGAGAAATTCCCAGGAATCCACAAGGATGACCCCAGCTAAGACCCTAAGCAGTAGTGGGGAGGGTGGCCACACTGGCCTTGCCCTGTCGTTGGATAGATCTTAAATGTCGCCATAGAACCTTCATCCAGCACCTGATAGAAACAGAGGCAGAGAGCCACAGTGGAACACTGGGCTGAGCTCTCAAAGTCCAGTTGAAGAGTAGGAGGGGTGAGAATATGAGCAAAGAGGTCAGACCATCATGAGGAAACCCACTGAAAGAATTTACCTGAGCTGACAGTTTCCTACTCCTGCACTAAGGCTACCCACCCAGAGGGGTGAGTGTCTGCCTGCCAGGCAGGTCTGAAGGTTCCCGCAAGGGAGTGCGGGCACCTTCAGCTTGTGCTGCAGGGTCTCCTGTGTCCTACTCGACCCCGCCCTGTGCCCCATGTTTGCCCTTTTGTCCGCGGTGTTTTGGGCTACCAGGTGTCCCTGTTTCACTGCTAAGGAGTTCCATCTGGACGGATGAGGGTGTGCTATCCCGGGGCGGCCTCCCCCAGCTCCTGCTTCAGGGGTGTCTTTGTTACACAAGACCCAGCCTCTCCCAAGCCTGCCCTGTTATCTGCAAGGCCCTTGGCTCAGGAACAGTTTCCTGCTCCTGCACTGAGGCTACCCATTCAGAGGGATGAGTGTCTGCCTACCGGGTAGGCCTGAAGGTTTCTGCAAGGGAGTGCGGGCACCTTCAGCTTGTGCTACAGGGTCCCCTGTGTTCTACTCGACCCTGCTCTGCTCCCCACATTCGCCCTTTTGTCCGTGGTGTCCTTTGGCTACCAGGCATCCCTGTTTCAGTGCTGAGGAGTTCCATCTAGACAGGAACAGTTCCTACTCCTACACTGAGGAGATCCACCCAGAGAGTCAATCACAACAAATACTGGACCAAGACACCAGGCATCTCCTGGCTCCATTTGAAGGAAGAGATGGGCAGGCACCAATGCAAAATTCCTCCAACAACCTGAAAGGCAACATGACATCACCAGAATCCAGGGATCCCAAAACAAGAAGAATTGAACACCCTACTCCAGAAGAAATAGAAGAAATCGACTTTAAATGGAACTATATGAAAATAATAGAGGACCTTAAACAGGAGGTCAAAAACTGCCATAAAGAAATAGAGATGAGGAGAAACACTGTCTCAAAAAAATCCAAAAAAAAGAAAGAGAGATGACAAACAAAAAGGTAGAGGAAATGAATAAATCTCTCAAAGATACCCAAGTAAAACAAGAGAAACAAGAAAAAGCAATCAAACAGGTAAGAGAAATGGTTCAAGACTTGAAGAATGAAATGGAGGTAATGAAGAAAACACAAACCAAGGGAAGGCTAGATATGGAAAATCTGGGTAAATGAACAGGAACTCCAGAGATAAGTAGTACCAACAGAATATAAGAGATAGAAGAAAGAATCTCAGACACTGAAGATACCATAGAGAAAATAAATGTACTGATCAAAGAAAACAGCAAATCCAACAAATTCTCATCACAAAACATTCAGGAAATCTGGGACACAATAAAAAGACCAAAACTAAGAATAATAGGGGTAGAAGAAGGAGAAATACAGCTCAACGGTCCAGAAAATATATTTAATAAAATTATAGAAGAAAACTTTCCCAACCTAAAGAAAGATATTCCTATGAATGTTCAAGAAACATACAGAACACTGAATAGACTGGATAAAAAAATCCCCTTGCCATATAATAATCAAAACACAAAACATACAGAATAAAGAAAGAATATTAAGAGCTACAAAGGAAAAAGGTCAAGTTACTTATAAAGGTAAACCTATCAGACTTACACCTGACTTCTCTATGGAAATCATGAAAGCCAGAAGGTCCTGGATAGATGTACTGCAGAAACTAAGAGACCATGGATGCAAGCCCAGACTACTATACCCAGCCAAGCTTTCGTTCACTATAAATGGAGAAAACAAAAATTTCCAGGATAAAAACAAATTTAAACAAAATATGAAGCTTTCACTTAAGATAAAAGGGAATTTTACTTACCTTTCTTTCTTTCTTTCTTTCTTTCTTTCTTTCTTTCTTTCTTTCTTTCTTAAAAATTTCCACCTCCTCCCTTCCTCCCATTTTCCTCTCCCTCCCCCTCCTCCTCCCTTTCCAGTCCAAAGAGCAGTCAGGGTTTTCTGCCCTGTGGAAGTTTAAGGTCCTCCCCCCTCCATCCAGGTCTAGGAACATGAGCATCCAAACAGACTAGGCTCCCACAAAGCCAGTACATGCAGTAGAATCAAAACCGAGTGCCATTGTCCTTGGCTTCTCAGTCATCCCTCACTGTCAGCCATATTCAGAGAGTCTGGTCTGATCACATGTTAGTTCAGTCTCATTCTAGCTGGCCTTGGTGAGCTCCCATTAGATCAGTCCCACTGTCTCAGTGAGTGGGCACACCCCTTGCTGTCACGACTTCCTTGCTCATGTTCTCCCTCCTTCTGCTCCTCACTTGGATCTTGGAAGCTCAGTCCAGTGCTCCAATGTGGGTCTCTGTCTCTATCTCCATCCATTGCCAGATGAAGGGTCTATGGTAATATGCAAGATATTCATCAGTGTGGCTATAGGACAGGGGCAGTTCAGGTGCCCTCTCCTCAGCTGCTGAAGAAACAAGCTGGGGACATCTCCTTGGACACCTGGGAACCCCTCTAAAGTCAAGTCTCTTGCCAACTCTAAAATGGATCCCTTAATTAAGATATCTTCTTCCCTGCTCCCATATCCACCCTTCCTCTATCCCAACCATCCCATTCCCCAAAGCTCTCCCCATCCTCCCCTTTTCACTTCTCTTTTCCCATCTCCCCTTATCCCCATCCCACCCCCACCCCCAAGTTCCCAACTTTTGCCTGGCAAGCTTGTCTACTTCCAATATCCAGGATAACTATATGTTTTTCTTTGGGTTCACCCTTTTATTTAGCTTCTCTAGGACCACAAATTATAGGCTCAATGTCTTTTGTTTATTGGCTAGAATCCACATATGAGTGAGGACATACCATATTCATCTTTTTGGGTCTGGGTTACCTCACTCAGGATAGTGTTTTCTATTTCCATCCATTTTCAAGCAAAATTCAAGATGTTATTGTTTTTTTTACCGCTGAGTAGTACTCTAATGCATATATATTCCACACTTTCTTTTTCTGTTCTTCCATTGAGGGGCATCTAGGTTGTTTTCAGGTTCTGGTTATTACAAATAATGCTGCTATGAACATAGTTGAACAAATGCTTTTGTAGCATGCTAGGGCATCTCTTGGGTATATTCCCAAGAGTGGTATTGCTGGGTCCTGGGGTAGGTTGATCCCAAATTTCCTGAGAAACTGCCACACTGATTTCCAAAGTGGTTGCACAAGTTTGCATTCCCACCAGCAATGGATGTTCCTAAAAGGGAATTTTAAATAAGTCTTTTTAAAGAGGATGCCCAGATATCTTCGGGAGGGAAAATAGAAGAGATTCTGTAAGTGGACTGAGGGCAGGTGGGTAAGGGTTCATGAGCAGTCAGGTTGTGAAGCACAGAGGGGGAGAATACTAAAAGAGACTTCTGGAAAGCAAAGGGCATTTCAGGGTCAGGTCAAAATCTGATGTAAGGGAATCTCCCAGAAATCTACAGGGATGACCCTAGCTAAGACTCTTAGAAATAGTAGATATATACCCTGAACTGGCTTTGTCTGTGACCAGACTGGTTCCTAGCCAAATTTTCATCAGAGAGGCTTCATCCAACAACAGATGTGAACAGATGCAGCCTCACAAATATTAGGTGGAGTTTAGGAAGTCTTGCAGAAGAGGGGGAGAAAGGATTGTAGGAGCCAGAGGAGTCAAGGACACCACAATAACACTCATAGAATCAGCTAATCTGGCCTCATAGGAGCACACAGAGACAACCAGGGAGCCTGCATGGGGCTGATCTAGGCACTCTGCATGTGTGTTAGAATTGTGTGGTTTGGTACTCTTGTGAGCCCCTTAAAAGGAGTGCAGGGGCTCCCTCTGATTCTTTTACTGACTTTTGGAATCCCACTTCTCATTCAACCCAGTCTGGATAAATGGAGAGGTGCTTAGTCTTACTGAAACTTCATATCCTTTGTTTTATTCACACTTCTCATGGGAGACCTGCCCTTTCCTAAACATAAACAGGGTAGGAGGGGAACAGAGCAGGGTGGTAGGGGAATGGATTGGAAGGAGAAACTAGCCAGGATGCAAAATAAACAAGCAAATGAATTTAGTTTTTTAAAGAGAAGTTTACATTTTCAGTGTAATGTTTATTGTAGACTATTGCAACTAAACCATCATATCAATTTTACAATAAGAGTTGTTATAATGCTTCACATTTTCATTAAAAATGTATTATTGATCAAATGTAGAGGCGAGATTACTCTCGAAAAAGCTCAAAAGAACAGATGGAGGACCAGAGAAGATGAATTTCTCATTCTATCACTGACTGTCACACTTTTTTACACTTTGTATTGACACTGAGAAAGCTCAATATATGTATGAAAGCTCATAATGATCCATCAAGGCCACTCAATTAAACTCCATTATCACCTGGGTTTTATTCATAAAGTAAATTAAAGATTTCAATGTTCTTAGAAATCACCTTCTTGAGGAATACAACAGAACTTCTTGATGGAAAGTCATGCTCCATTTGTGATTGCATCTCGTGGCACAACCTTTAGAACAATGGGTTTTTCCGGTTGAAGCATTGGTTTTTGGCTTAATTTCAGAGGGATCTGCAATAATGTAAGCAAAATAAGAAAATCAATGAGTGAACCAACAGCAATCCCCAAAGAAAAGCTTAAAGTATTCAGGATGATAATTTTTGCAGAAACCTAAAAGCTGCATTTAACATAAAATATTTTGACTTCCTTATTCTCCAAGATGTGTCAGTTAGATGGTGAGAGCATACATCCACACTATTGGGTATAATGTTGACTGAGAATCTACTGTATATAGAACGTAAGATGAAGTTATGTTGGTTTATGTTATTTTTATTCTGTGTTGATTAAGAGTAAAAAGACAAGTTTAGCATTTTTGAACCTGATTTCTAGTTATTATGTCATACTATTTTCCTAAGCCCTGAAATGCTATTTTCGATTTGTTGATGCTTGCAAGCTAACTCTGGGAAGAGACACTTCAAATCTGTGGACAGTCCTCAGCTCCTAGATCATATGTCACCACGGCAATTGAACCTATTCTAGACAAGGCTTTAGAACTACAGATATGTGCTTGCTTTTCTAGAGTCTACTCTCACCTTGTATGGATGGGGTACATGAAGAATTCTGAGTTCTCCAGTGTTTTCTGTGGTGCTTTAGTCTCATGCTATACAGAGATGGTGGGAGAATGCCTCTTACAGAGTTATCTTCTGATCACAGGAGAGGGAAGGGGAGCAATGTTGTCATGAAGATATAGAAGTGTCAAATTTAATATGACTGGGGCTTCCCAGTGCTCCAGTCGTAGGTGTGTCCCATCTTAGGTGTGTCATGGGCTCTCAAAGCTAGAACCTTGCTTTGTCTGTCAGAAACTGTGTACATGCTTATTGTTTAAATATTTTAGTAAGAAAACAGTAAAATAAGTGAGGTTGTATGGATGTAAAACTACACAACTTCCTTAAGCCACAAACCACAGAATAAACCATTCCCATCCCTCTATTCATCCACAAATAAAAATAATTGACAAAGAGACGACATAGCCTAATATAGACGTCCTATAAATTTTAGCTATCCCTTTGCATGAACAGGAACATGTTTTTCAGAAAAGTATAAATTCTTTCTCCAAATGCTCCATCATATTTTCTTTAGATTTTAAGAATTATACATGTGTTTTCCATAGAGTCATACAAAAGAGATGTATATAAAATCTGAGTACTAATGGTGTGTATTAAAGGTTTATCTGGCTTAATGTTTTCTTGTAAGAATATTATAATTGTTAACCATACTTTAAACCATTTACTAAAGACTTTCAATGTACACACTCTCCTTAAAAACCATTTGGAGTTTGTGGAAGAAATAATATGAAATGACATACAAAAGAGAAATGATATTTTTCAATATAGAGAGAACAAACATAAACAAACTAGAGGCTTTAATGACAAAACATTGGCAAAAGGGAATGAAAACAGCCTTTGGAAGCCAAAAAAAAAAAAGAGAATAAAATAAATGAGGAAAGAAACCCAAGAAGAATATTGATTTGGGGGAATAAACAAGAACACAAAAGCAGAAAATAGGGGGAGAAACATGATTTATGGAAATATGACAACTACCTGTTTTCTGGTGAATGAACCCCAGAGATTTGAAGTAGAACTGTCAAGATGTCCCATAAAGTTGGAGCTCATCATAAATAGGAACTTTGGAAAGATTTATTTATTTTCATTTTGTGCATATAAATGTTTTATCTGCACATATGCATGTATACCACATATGTACAGACTCACAGAAGTAAGTAAAGCATATCAAAGCCCCTGTGCTTGGAGTCTCAAATAACTATTTGAGACTCCCACAGGTAAGCCACCATGTGGGAGCTTGAAACTGAACCAAGCTTCTTTTCGAGACCACCAAGAGTTCATAAGTGCTGAGCCATCTCTTGAGCCCTAGCAATTGTGCTTTAAAATAATAATTTTCAACTTGGTCTCACATGCTAAGTCAGCAATGTGCTTTTAAAGCCACACTATGGGTGAATTATTTTAGGGCTTCAGAAATGGCCAGGAACCACAAGTTTCTATTTTTCTTTTTGAGGCCAGATTTCATGTAATCCACGCTGGCTTCAAATTTACTAAGTGGTAAGAATTACTTGGACTTCTGATCTTCTTGCCTCCACCTCCCGAGTGTAAGGATTACATGAATGCACCACCACAGCTACTTCATGCAGTACTATGCATGGGAAACAGGATTTTGTGAGTGCTAGGTAAGAACTTTGCCAACTGAGAAACATCTAAGACCCCATAAATGAGTTGTAAAGATCCTCAGCGATCCTAATGGACATGCAGTCATTGACAAGACTCTCAGAGGAGGGCTTCTTTGAGCTCTTGAAGAAGAGAGCACCACCCAACAAGCATGAAGTCATGATCACAGCTCCTCTGGGTAGGACATGACATACTCAAACTCCAATGGGCATGACTGGAATTTCAAACAGGATACATATAATCTTTTCATAGTAATCTGTACTAACTCATCCGAATGTTACAGTTTGACTCTTTATTCACACAGAACCAAAAGTTCCTGAGTACAAATAACTCATTTGGCCATAAAACAAATTAGCAAAGCTCAAAGAAGCAGAATCATTTTTCTACACAGAACTTTCAGTTGAGATTATTTACAAAGATAGTTTTCTCCCTCACCTGTGTTTCCTTACAAGGCTGTAAGGAGAAGTTCTGCAGGACTTTTGTAAGAGCAAGTTTCATGTTCATGAGAGCAAACCTCATGCCAATGCAGTTCCTGGGTCCATACCCAAAGGGCATGTATACATAAGGATTGATGCTGGCCTTGTTCTCCTTGCTGAACCTGGAGACACACAGTAATGACAAGTTAGAAAAGGAAAGGCACATAAGAGCGACATATGTGAAGTTTCCTTTAGACATCTAACACATCACATACATGAATTTTTTGAGAAAGGTTCATTGAACTTCTGCTTCCAGGTATTTGACTCTGAGAATTGTACATTAAAAGTCCTTTCCATTTTCTTTGTCCTATAAGACTTTCCATATGGTAGATGAAACACATGATGAGAGAAAATGCATCCTGTGTACCCAATATACATACAATAGTGGTGTTTCAGGTTAGGGGTAATCAATCATTGGATTGGAATTCCAATTTATAGGTGGAATTAATGCCTGATACTGTAAATCTGATCAAATTCCTATGGCTAGCGTGCTCATCGGCTCTAGGAGAGAAAGTACTACTGTTGTTTTGATAAATGGACTTGATATCAAACTGTCTTCTAGATATTTGTTTATACACAAATATTAGTGCTGCTCTCAGCTTTGGTCAGAGAAGCTTCTGATTGCACAAGGAAACAGTTAACAAAGAAACCGTTAACTGGACATAATGCTGAGAATAAGTGATGGTGGAATGCTCAGCATTCAATAGGATATCTAAATTATCCCCACCAGGGATAGAGAACATCTCAGAAGATGAAGCAAAAAGATGTAAGAGCCAGGGAATGAAAGGGGTGCTGTGAAACACTCTCTTCTGGACCTGACACAGCCATTGTACTCATGAACTCCCAGCAGCTGTGCTTTCTTACACAAGACTAAACCATGTTGATGCATTCAAGAAACCTCACGTCAGTAAAGAGCTTTTGACAATGAATAGTTGCTGGGAGAGGAGAAAATTCTCTTCAGTGGTGTCACTGCTGGTGATTTGTACATACTCTAGTAAATAACTTCTATTTCTACACTTATGCGAGCAACCCTAATTAAACTCATGAGTCACAAGGAAAAAGGAACTTGTGAGAACAGGAGGAAGACTTGATGGGGACAAGTAGAGATTCAACCCGTGTGGGAGGGAGAAAAGACAAGGCAATGTCAGGTGGAAATGACCAAAAATACCTTATTTATGCATGAGATTGTCAATGAATGAGAAAAAGAGAAAAAAATACATTTTTAAATTTAAAAGTTCATTCAGGATAATGCTGGGTTACATGCCTGAAAAGTACATATCAGTTAGACTGAAGGAAAATGGGCTCCCGTCTCACACTTCAGTCATTTGCTACTTGAGGAAGGAGGAAAAAATCACTCTGTATTCAAATTGTCACATTTTTTTCCTGTCTCTCTTCCCCTCTTGTCGTTTTCTTCCCTTTCCTTGCCATTCTCCTCATAGAATGAAAATGGTTGCAAAATCACATTTAAGTCATCTTCCCATAAGAGACACCATAGCATACACAGGTCCTCATAGCTCCCAGTGGGTTCCCATGCCTGATTTTCTGGTACCTTTCAGGGCGGAATTCTGCAGGCTCTGGCCAGTACTGTGGGTCATGGTGAAGAGCATAAACCGGTACATTCACAACAGACCCTTTGGGAACATGGACACCATCGATTTCCACATCCTGTTTACAGACTCTCTCAAGTCTCAGACCAACTGGGTATACTCTGAGGGTTTCGTTCAGCACCATGTCGAGGTACTCCATCTCCATCACTGTATCATAGCTGGGAGGTGCCTGGAAAGAAAGAAAAAGATTTGTGCTGGGATTTTACCTTAATGTTCAATAGGTCTTTGTTGTAACTTTGTGTTCTCAGCAGCTCCAAAGCTGAGCTCAGCATTTAAAAAGACTTAGGCACTTAAAATACATTTTGAATGGAGCTTTCATTGTTTTATTTTATGTGTGGAGGTGTTTTGCTACTTATGTGTATATGAACCACATGAGTACTGTGCCCACAAAAGTCAAAAGAGAGTGCCGTAACTCTTGTAACTGGCATTACAGAGAGCTGAGAGCTGAAAATCAAGCCTGAATTGGTCCTCCAAAAGAGCAGCCATTGAGCCATCTACCCAGCCTCTTACAAGTTGTTAGAGCAACTAACTAACACTTAAGGCTGGGACGATGCCTCAATTAGTGAAATGTCTACTACACAAGCCTGAGGACCTGAGTGATGATACACACCATTCATAAGCCAGACATAGTGGCACACATCTTTAATCCTAGTGGTGGGGGGGCAGGAAAAGGGAACTGGCCAGATAGGATGGCCAAACTGATAAGCTCAGGTTCAGTGAGAAAGCCTGTTTTAAAACATGGTGGAGAGTGATAAAGAATAATACACAGTATAGGCTCATGCTCTACAGACGTGTGCACGCGCACACACACAAACACACTCACACACATGCACACATACATAGATGCTCACATGCTTCTGCTCCCTATTTCTCTTTCACATACACACACACAGCATTGCAGGTAATGAGGAGGGTCTTATTTTCACTCATACTGCAAGCATCATCTGTTCACCTTGTTGGGCAGAGCCACATCGATCTCTTCTTGCAGTTTTTTCTGGATATCAGGGTGAGCGGCCAGTGCATGCAGGGCAAAGGCAAGGGTGTTGCTGGTGGTGTCGTAGCCACCAATAATAAAGGTAATTGCCTGGGCTGTGATCTCCATGTCAGTCAGGGCTGAAAGTAAGAAAATAATTCAGGAAAGCCCAGTCAGGGTGGGCAATCACAAAGGAGATGAGGAGAAAAATCAAACGAGGCTCCAGTTTCCCGATAGATAAATATGGGGAAGCTGTTCAGTCACCCTGGGACTGTTATCACTTTGATGTTCATGTGACACAGCTAGAGAAAGGGACTATTGCTTTAGTCAGGATGTCCCATGGTTTATGTTCTGTTCCTCATCATCATTAGATAACTTCAAGACACATTATTTATTCTGTTTTTAAGATTTTTTATTTATGTGTATTCATTGTGTAGGGGTGCTGTGTGTGGAGGGGTGCCCATGAAGAACAGAAGAGGGTCTCTGTTACCCAGGAGATGGAGTTTTCAGGTTGTGAGCTTTCAGGAGTAGGTGCTGGGTACTGAACTCCAGTCCTCTGTTAGAGTTTAAGTTTTACATATGTGTGTGTGTGCACATACATGTGTATAAGTGCACATGGAGAACAGAAGATGGTTTTGGAGTCCATAGACATTGAGTTACAGGCAGTTGTAAACCTGTTGCCATGAGTGCTCTGATTTTGTTCTTGGCAAATTCTTTCTACCAAATAGTGTAAATACTTGCTACTAAATTGAAAATGGGATATAAACCCACAATCAGAGGGTATCTTTAAAATTAATATTTTTTAGCTATCAAAAATGAAACATAGGGGCTGAGGAGCAGATGGAGAGCTTGCCTGGCATTTCTAAAGCATGTGTTCCATCTCCAGCACGTTAACTAGACATGGTAGCATAGACGTTAAAAGGTCATTCTCAGGCACACCATAACTGTGAGGTCAGCCTGGGCTACGTAAGACCTGGTCTCAAAAAGAGGAGATATAGAAGAATTTGAAGTTAGCTGAACACATGAAAGGATTTCAAGTGAAAAGACCAGAGAATATTTTAACACAAAGCACATGATGAATTTATAAAGCAAATTTGGGGTCTGAGAAGATCATATTGCTATATATAAGTGATTGTGTGCACCAGAAATAAGCAGATATGTAAGAACAGAAGATTTCCTTTATATTAGCTACTGATGTACACATGTAGATTTAAGCCTGGAATTGGGATTCTATCATTTTGCAACTATGATAGTGATAGTGGTTTTAAATTAAAATGTAAACCTAGAAGAGAGGCTAGAGAGATGGCTCAATGGGTAAGAGCACTTGCTGCACAAGCCATGAGGACCTGAGTTTGAATCCTCAAGTTTCTATGTAAAAAGCCAAGTGTGGTAACACATGCCTGTAACTTCAAATCCATGGATCACTGGGACCTGCTGACTGCCAGACTAGCTCCAGGTTTAATAAGAGACCCTGTCTGGAGGAAATAAGGCAGAGAGTGATTGAGCAAGACACTTGTTGCCTTCCTCTGATATCCATTCCCACACCTAGTGGTGTGCACATGCACAGACATAAATATGCCACCTGAAAAGATAAAATTCTTTAATTTAGATTTAAGTATGTAAAATAATGAAGATAACCAGTGTGTTTATTCAAAGAAGTTTTCCCCAGATGCCACTTATTCAACCCACAAAGAAAAGTAAATCTTCACTATACATTAAGATAGAGTACCTTAAACCAGGAACTCCCAGAAAGCATCAGTACTGTTTGGGTACATGTCTCCTTACTGGATGTAGACTCAGGTATCTAGGCATAGTTCCTAGTGAGTTCCTAGTCTGTCTTTCTGGGAAAGACATAAACAGCATCTGTGCATTCCTAAGTAACACAGAGAGACTAATGAAGACTCCCATCATGGCTACCCTTCCTTTTAAAAATGAACTTGTGCCCATGTGCTCCTAGAAAATTCCATGTAGATAATAGCCATGTCCTTCTTTCAGTAACCTGACAGAGGGATTATTATGCTAAAATAACCTTCCCGCATATTTTCTGTATGATCTGTCCATTTCCTGAGATCTTCCTTGTCCCTAGACCAGGGAGTCACTGGTTACCTTTATGAGACTCTTTGTCTTTGGAATTATTTTGAGTGTTCATCATCAGCTGAAGAAAATCCACTCGGTGCTGGAAGCAGAAAGAGAAGTTGCAAAAATTGAAGGTCAATGGTGAGGTCAGAGGTCAGAGGTGGACCAGGAGTGCAGAATTTTAACCTCCTTTCTGAGAATGTAGCTCCCTTAAATTCATAAGCGTGGTTAGTGATGTTTGAGTCATCAAAGAACAAAAACACCAGTGGCTAAACCAGGAAGCAATACACGTACACTATCAACCACTCTTTTAATAAATTACAATAGGACATTTTAAAACAATAAGTGATTCAAGTGATTCTCTGAAAACAATATTTCCCCTTTTAATCATTTTTGTCTATACATAATTTCATAAACATATACAATGAAATATGGTCATATCTACCCCACTATTTCTTTCATTCAATTCCTATTATATCTCTTGTAATGTTTCTTCCAACAAACTTCATGACCTTTTCTTATTAATAACCCTATGAGTTCAATTGGTACTGTCTATATGTGTTTGACTGTGGGGTCATACACTGGTACATGGGTAACCTACTGCTGGACACACCTACACTCCAGTCATCAAAAGCCAATAGTTCCTCAGTTAGGCATAGGGATTGAAAAGTTCCTCTCTCATTTAAGGTGGATATTTGGTAGTATTAATCTTTCACGGGTCTTATGCTTTGTGAATATTTTATTTCAGCCCTTATGTAGGGTGCTCTTGCTTTCATTCTTATTGCTAAGGGTTAACTTTCTGTATTATTCTCAATCAGTTTTTCAAAACTCCATCTTCTCATCCTCTGGAAAAAAGAAGTGCTCCTTTTATCTCTCTAAATCCAGCCTTCTCTGAATAAATTTAGTAATTGATGAAGGGAAATACACAGCTGACATCTTCACAGCCCAACACATTATCAAATCCTATACATCTCTTGAGACCACCACTTTTTACCTTCTGGTTAGAATCTAGGCGATTTTCTTTCATTCTGCCGACAAATTTTTTGAAAAATGCTACAGAATCCTTTGGAAATATGGAGATATTCAGCATCTCATATATTGGGATGAGAAATGGAAAGAGATCTGGAAAAGAAAGATAAAAAATAAGTTTTAGTGGAAATGCAAGTTTTATTTAGAGAAATCATGAAGCAATCCAAATAATAAGTCAAGCAGATCATCCTCTCTGTGACCTTGCTCACACTGGGTCACCATCATAATGTTCCCTCTGCACTCTAGAGTAGCCACAGGAATAAATCTGACTCTTAGTTTTAACTCTGCTCCTGACATTTGTGTGGATCCAAAATACAGATAGGGCCATTGATATGGTTCAATAGCTAAAGGGTCCTGCAGAAAAGTCTAACAACCTGAATTTGATCCCTGCATCCCACACCATGGAAGGAGAGAACCAACTACTGTAAGTTGTCCTCTGATCTTCACATGTCACACACCGCATAAACACCAAGGCAGACAGACAGACAGACAGACAGATACACACACACGCACACGTTGTAGAATATTTGTTTACACTGTGTGAGGATATGTAATTGTGGTTGTTTTGACAAAGAACTAATGGCCAATAGTTTGGCAGAAGATAATAGGCAAGGCTTCTGGGGAAAGACATCAACTCTAAGAAGAAGTAAGGCAAAGAGCTGCCAGGAAAGCACTGGAGAAGTCAGACATACAGTACTGCACACGCATAAATACACACACACAAATAAATAAATAAACTTATTATTATTGAAAAAAATAATAAAGAGAGTACAGCCAAAATTGCATTTGTTTCTCAACTGACATGGTGGAGATTTGTTTAAATTGGCACCAGAATGAACATGAGGGATGTCAGAGGTATGGGAAAATTAATCATTACACTATGATCAAATAAAAATATGTCAAAGAACTCCAGGAGGTGATAGTAACATTTGTTGAGATACAGTTTCATGACAGAGTACATGCCTTGCATGCATGAGATTTTAGGATCTCCTCCACATAACAAGGAATTGATCTCAAAAGAGTATAAAGTGAAGATACACCAAGATCATGAAGAGAAAAGGCAGAGAGAGCCTTACAGTTTTAATCTCAAATATAGGAATAAAGTAAGAGCCAAGGAGGGGTGATGTGAAATGTTATATCTAGGACATGGC
This sequence comes from Alexandromys fortis, assembly GCF_014885135.2. NCBI lineage: Eukaryota > Metazoa > Chordata > Mammalia > Rodentia > Cricetidae > Alexandromys > Alexandromys fortis. The sequence goes on from NW_026068196.1 coordinate 301,980, forward strand.
ACGGTCCACTTATTAACTGACAACCAGATTGAAATTGTACTAATTATATTGATCAGCATCCTAGCAGGCAGCACTGATTGAACTCAATGGGTGAATAAAAAAGAGAATGGGACATAAATTGGGAGGAAGATGTGTTGGGGTGTCTCAGGGAAGTGGAAGGTGAGAATTAGGGGAGGGTATAATCGAGATAGACTGTATATCTGTATGATATTGTCAAAGGATACATAAAAGAACTCCAAAACAAAGCCAGGAGTAATGGATTAAGCCTTTAATACCAGCACTCAGTAGACAAAGGAGGAGGGAACACTTTAAGTTCAAGGCTAACCTGGTCTACACAGTAGCTATCAGGCAGGCTATAGCAACACAGTTAGACCCTGTCTAAAATGAAAATGAAGTTCCAAAATAAAAGTAATGGGCTACATATCTTTGAATGCATTAAAAATATTGGATTGTGCCATTAAGGGGATGAATTTTATTCCAATAGAGCTGTTAGTTTTGGTAAATGTGGAAGAGAAAGACAGAATTGAAAAACATGGTTACAGATAAGAGCAGTGGGTCAAAAGAAAGAAAAACCATAATACATACTTATTGACAAGAATAAAGGATCAAAAAAATCTAGTTTTAAGAGATTCCTGGCCTTTTCCACAAAAGGGTCCTTTGGGTTGTTGAGGGAATCGACGCTCACACCAAATGCTGTGCTCATGATCACATCCATACTGTAGGCCCCAAACACTCTGAGGAGAGAGAGACATGGGATTTAACACATGCAGCAAGAAGCCTGAAATATTCACATTCTTGTCCAAGACAGGTTAAGCCACCTCATCTCGGTATTGACCAAGCACCTTCCCCTCCTCCCCACACTCTACCCTTGTGAGCTGGGTACTATCGTGTTCCTTTCTCAATTGTACATTTCTCACACGGTGTCTAAAAAAGAAGAAAGAACAGCTGGACATGTGGGACACAGAGAAGGATGACCCTTCTGCCCCAGTTGTCCTTCCTCTCCCAGAACCACAGTGGATGTACCACTACTCACTCTTTTATGTTGAGAGGCTTGCCTTTCTCTGCCTCTCTTCTCAGGTATTTCACCAAAATATCTCCGTACTCTTCAATGATGGGGAACATCTAAGCACAAAACACAGAGGCATCCATGGTTGTTAGGTGTGGAGACTCAAGTCACACAAACATTTCAGCTAGAAGTCCTTTTAGTCACCTCTTTGAGTTTTCCACTGGTGAAGGTGGGAGACAGCAAGGCTCGAAGTCTCTTCCACTCCTCATCCTTAGATATGGAGATGGCTTTACTCATTATCCCCACTGGGCCCATATCCTAGATTCCAAAAATATACAAATATTATTCTCTGTAAGTCCAGAACTTCCCATGGTTACAAAAGTACTAAGTGGATATTGGTGTATAACAATTAGTTACTGTTTACTGTGTCTCAATCCTCATGCCAGATGCAAAAATAGTCAGAATCTCCTATAATCTTTAAGAAATCAGGTGTTCACTGGGCTTCCTGTTGAGATCTCAAACCTTTTTATTTCAGGATCCTTCTAAATGTAGATCTCTCTGTGGTTGGAAAATTAGTTCCAGGGTTGAGGTAGAAGATGGGTACAAAAATTTGAGTAGATTCTCTAGAGCAAGGCAGGTGGAAAATAGGCAGACAGAAAGTTAACTTTGCATCAAACAAGTTCTCCAGCTCTGTATTTACAACATAAGCAATGTGAAAAGGGATTTCTAAATATGGTATGTGTGTGTGTGTGTGTGTGTGTCTAGACTAGAGTACCAGTGTGCATGCTCATTTGGATACCAAAGGTCTGACATCTTCCTCTACGACTCTCCACCTCATTGTTTGAGACAGGTCCCTCAGTGAATCTAGGAGGTTCTGGTTTGGCTAGGATAGCTAGCCAGCAAGCCTGTAGGATCAATCTACTTCCAAACAGATCTCTGAGGTAGCACATGCCTGCTGCTATGCCCAGTTTTTATGTGATGCTGGGATTCAAACTCTGGTTCTTTATCTACTAAACCATCTCCCTGCCTGAGACACTTAAACGATTTGGAGTTTGAGTTTTAAAGATGCATTTTAATATTTTATACATGTCTGTCTGTATGTGTGTATAGAATGTATGCATATGTGTGTGCAGTGTATTCAGAGGCCAAAGAGAATTGTTACTTGTGAAGCAGGAGTTACAGGCACTTGTTAACCACTGGATGTGGATGTAGACAACAAACCCCCCATCCTCTTTCAGAGCTGTTAGTCCCTAGGTCATCTCTCCAGACCCTGGTTTGTTTGGTTTTGGGTTGCTACTTCATTTAGAAATAGTGCTGAAGATGTCTTTTTCCTTAATTTATTATGCAGTGATAAAAGGGACAATATAATTTCTCTGATGGGAACTTCCTTCTATCTTCTGATGTGGGATTCCCCTCTGTATGATGTGAATACCATTGGTTGATAAAGAAACTGTCTTAGGTGTGAGTAAGGCAGAACTTAGGTGGGTGGGGAAATCTAAACTGAATGCTGGGAGGAAGAAGGCAGAGTAAAAGAGAAGCCACGGAGCTGCCACTGGAGACAGACATGCTGGAACATTGCGGGTAGGCCATGAGCCTTGTGATAAAACATAAAATAATGGAAATGGGTTAAATTAAGATATAAAAGCTAGCCAATAAGAAGTTAGAGCTAATAGGCAGTGATTTAATTAATATAGTTTCTGTGTGGTTATTTTGGGAGTCTGGGCAGCCGGGAAATGAACAAGCAGCCTCCTTACTACAATCTTCCACACTTTTATTTTATACAATGTGGAGTCTCCCAACTGCCTTTATATTAAAGCACTCAGCACAACAGGAAAAAATGAAAGTGACTTCCCTTGATGAAGGACAGATCCAAACTAGCCTTTCAGTCAACATCATCAAATGACCAAAGACTGAAAGAGGGGCAGAGAGATGAATCAGTAGACAAATGTGCTTGCTGACAAGCCCAACAACCCGAGTTCACTCCCCAGGATCTATGGCATTGAGAGAACCAGTAGGTTCTACTCAGTGGAGTAGCCATAATTATATAAAAAAAAAAAGAGAAAGAACACTGAGCTCAGTATCATATCTCACACAAAATTAACATTAAAAAAGCCAGAGTTTTGAGAGATAATCTCAAAGGATATAATTTGCACACAAACAAATCCACACAGGAAGACCAGGTGAATAATCATCAGATTGCACACTGACTGTATAATCTACTGCCATGGGAGATGGATACAAAAGGAGAGAAGAAGGCAGGCCATATGTGGTATCTAATGGGCTAGCAAGACGGAATGGCAGGTCAAGGAGCTGTTTTCCATTCTGAGTGTTTGTCACCACATAAACCTAGATCAGTGGTAATCTGTACCGTATCACATGAACATAAGAAAGGACCTGTGAAACAGGAAATGTAAACACAATCTAGATGACAACAGTGTTCATTTACAACTTGATCAAAATAATATAGTATATTTACACTTCCTCAAGTCATCAGTATTAGCAAAATGAATTCTTAGACCCTGCTTGTATATTATTATGAAAGCCACTGTGAATATATATTCATTTTGTTCTTTTAATTAAAGAAGTAGCCAGGTCATGGTGTTGTACAACTTTATACCAGATATCAGGAGGCAGAAGAAGGTAGACCTCTGTGAATTTGAGGCCAGCCTAGTCTACAAAGTGAATCCCGGGCAGCCAAGGCTGCATGAGAAACCCTGTCTTGAAAAAGAAAAAAAAAAAGAAACCAAATACCAAATCTTGTTAAGCAACACTGGCACATGCCTTTAAGTCCAGTATTTGGAAAGCAGAGGCAGGTAGAGGCACGCAGATTACTAAGTTGGGGCAAGCTTTGTCTATAGAGTGTGTTTCAGGAGAGTTGGGGCTACATGTATCTAAAAAGAATTCAATAAGTAAAATATGAAGGTTTGAATTATTAAAGGGCTTATTATTATTATATGGCTTGGGAAATGGCTCAGTGGTTAAGGGTGCTTGTTGCTCTTCTGTGGGAGCCAGGTTCAGTTCCCAGCACCCACGTCAGGCCACTCACAACTGATTGGAATGCTAGATACAGGGAATGATCTCACTCCCTCTTCTGGCCTTCACAGAAACCTACACACATGTGGCATTCAGCCATATAGACACATCAATAAATATAACAAAATGAATCTTTCTTCTTTCTTTTTTAGTTAAAAAAGGAAGTTACTTACTGGTCGGTTTGTGAAGACAGAATAGGATTCCTTCACAAGTACATTCTTGATCATGTCTGGGTCTGTGATAGTAAACAGGGGTGTTGGACCATCAAACAACCTGTGTGTGGGGAAAAAAACTGATCAACCTGTAGTGATATTTTATTTGCATTTTATAAATAAAGCTTGTCTGAACACCAGAAAATAAAACTAAGCCACTAGAGGCCAGGCCATAGTGCTGCACCCCTTTAATGCCAGGATTTGGGGGATGGAGGGAGATGGATCTCTGTGAGTTTAAGGCCAACCTGGACTACATAAGATCAATGCAGAAACAGATCCAGGTGGTGGTGGCTCACACCTTTAATCCCAGCACTAGAGAAGAATATAAACCAGGATGACACAGAAACTTTCTCTCTTTCAGTCTGAGGATTTCTTAGAGTTAAGAGCTCTTTAGTGGTTTTGCTGCTTTGATTTTCTGATCTTCAGGTTAAACCAAAGCTGGAATCTCTAAACATGGCAGACAATGAGGGCTGCTGAGAAGCCAAGGACAATGGCACTGGGTTTTGATCCTACTGCATGTACTGGCTTTGTGGGAGCCTAGCCTGTTTGGATGCTCACCTTCCTAGACCTGGATGGAGGGGGGAGGACCTTGGACTTCCCACAGGGCAGGGAACCCTGACTGCTCTTTGGACTGGAG
>NW_026068196.1:309517-313634 GCF_014885135.2 Alexandromys fortis
AGGCTAGAATCTTCCCGGTAAGCGCACCTTGGGGTGCTTACACAGATGATTAGAAATGGGCTAGTCCAGGTGCGAGAATTAGCCTGTAAGGGCTAGAGTTCATGGGCCAAGCAGTTCTTAAATGAATACAGTTTGTGTGTTGTTATTTCGGGCATGAGCTAGCCAAGCGGCCGGGGTGTTGGGGACGCAGCCCCGCCGCTCCTTATTTCAACATTGTATTGGTTTAATAAAATGCTGATTGTAACCAGACAGGAAGTATAAGCAAGAGAACCAGATTAGGAGAATTCTGGGAAGAGGAAAGGCAGAAAGTCAGTCACAAGCAAGACACAGAGGAAGCAAGATGAGTCTGCCTGGCTGAGAAAAGGTGCTAAGATACGTGGCTAAACATAGACTAGAATTGCGGGTTAATTTAAGATTTAAGAGCTAGTTAATGATAAGCTTGAGCTAATAGTCCAATACGTTCATAGTTAATATAAGCCTCTGTGTGTTTCTTTGGGACTAAATGGCTATAGGACCAAGTGGGACAGAAAGTTCTGTTTGCATTAACCCAAACCAGGTTCTGAGTGGAAACCCAAATCCAGACATTGATTCTAACTTTATATGACTTTCACTCTGGTTAAACAACATGTTCTCACAAGAGGTCCCAGTCTAATTTATGGAGTCTGATGAATAATACAGTGGAGTCTTTGTAAAGTGACAGATCATTCAAGACCCAAAGAGTCACTTAAAGACAAAACAGGTCCAGAAAACATCATAGTGAGAAATCACAAGTGGAAGTTTTAAGTCTCCATGCGAATATATGAATGTTGCCTATAAAATTTACCTTGATTTTGTATATTTACAATACTGCAAGGGACTGGAGAGATGGAACCACAATTAAGAGCACATATTGATCTTGCACAGGACCTCAGTTTTGGTTGCTAGCACCCATGTTGGTTGGCTCTTAACTGTCTGTAACTCCAGCTCCAGGCTAATCCAATGCCTCTGGCCTTCATCATCATCATCAATATTCATGTGCAGACACACACATACACACATGCACATATATATAATAAAAGTAATAGAAATATATGTTTAACAGTAAAATATTAAAATAAAATCAATAATTAAATGTTTAAGATAAAATGTTAATGTAAAATTCAATATTTTAAAGTGAAAATGAATCCTCAAAACATAAAATTTTAAATGAAAAATTAATTTTAATTAACCCAGATCCTGAAAGATGAGTATGGTATGTACTCACTCATAAGTGGATACTATCTATAAAACAAAGGATAACGAGCCTATATAGTCCAGGACCCCAGATAAGCTTAGTACTGAGGAGAACCCCAAGAAAACATATATGGATTCCCCTGAGAAGAGGAAATAGACAAGATCTCCTGAAAAAATTGAGACCAGAGGGGTGGGGAGAGAAGGGAGGGTCAAAGAGGAGGAGAAGAGGAGAAAGATGGTGGGCGATAGCTTGAGGGAATGGGATAGTCAAGATGGGGGAAGGACAGAGACAGAGAGCAAGAAATAAGATATCATGATTAAAGGAACTATTATGTGACTAGCAAGGAACCTGTCACCAGGAAAATTCCCAGGAATCTACAAGGATGACCACAGCTAAGACCCTAAGCAATTGTTGAGAGGGTGCCTGAACTAACCTTGTCCTGTAGTCAGATTGATGAATATCTTAAATGTCACCATAGTACCTTCATCCAGCAACTAATGGAAGCAGAATCAGAGAGCCACAGCAGAGCCTTGAGTTGAGCTCCCAAAGTCCAATCAAAGACTGGGAGGAGTGAGAATATGAACAAAGATGTCAAGACCATGATGGGTACACCCACTGAAACAGCTTACCTGAGCTAATGGAAGCTCGCCAACTCCAGTTGGACAGGGAAGGAACCAGCATAGGACCAAAGTAGGCCCTCAGAATATGGGGGACAGTTGTAAGGCAAGGGCAGACTGAGGGGCCATTGGCAGTGTCACCAGGATTTATCCCTACTGCTTGTACTGGATTTTTGGAACCCATGCTCTTTGGGGGGATATCGTGCTCAGCCTAGATATAGTAGGGGAGGCCTTGGTCCTTTGTCAAAGCAATGTGCCTTACCCTCTCTAAGGAGTGGATGGGGTTAAGATGGGGAGAAGGCCGGAGGAGGGGAAGGAGTGGGAACTGGGATTGGTATGTAAAATGAAAAAGAGCACACAGGTCCTGGTTTTGATACTGAGCTAAAACACAAATGAAAATACAGAATTTCACTGAGGATCCTATACCAACATCTCCAAGACTTAGATAACATAGAAGCGAGCACAGAAAAAAATATTAGAGCCAGTGGGTGGAGACCAAAGATGCAATGCAATCTTCTATATCCTGGAGTTCCCTGCAGCTAGGACTACCTCCACAACCCCTGCGGGTGATTTGACGGTCAACATTCCAGTAGGAACCTCAAGGTCCCGAACCTGTCTAAGGACTTGCACACAGCTATCTCCTGGAATGGAAAAGCAAAATGACTCAATCAACATCAGTCCAATCCCTGGGATCCACAGGGTGGTGTGAGAGAACTGACTGCCACAAGTTGTCCTCTGACCTTTACACGTGCCACATGGGAGACATGAGCACATATAATAGAAAATCAAAAAGAAAATAGTTGCTGGGGGAGGTCAAGAAGTCTATGTCAGTAGTGAGCCATTGGAACTTGTTCACACTCCTGTAAATACCCTCTTGCTCACTCATGATTCTGTAAATCCATTGTTATACATACAGACACACAAAACTTATAGGAATTGTTAAAAAATTTTATACGAAAACTTATTAGGTCCAGGCATGACATACAACTTTAATCTCAGCACTTGAAAGACAGAAGGAGATAGATCTCTGAGTTCAAGACAAGCCTGGTCTATGTAATGAGTGCCAGGACAGCAGGGCTACATAGAGAGATCCAGTTTTGTAAAAAGCCAATAAATGAATAAATGAAATAAAAAGATAATAGGTCAGTGAAAAGCTAAAAAAAAAAGCACTACCAAATTTTGACAAGCAAGAATACTGCAAGGAGACATTCCCACAGGGCCATTGCACAGATAACAAAGCCTGATGTTGACTCTGAGTGGCATGGTCTTTATGGGCTGTGCATCTCAGCAGATCCCTGTGTTAAGGATGGATGAGAAGAGATGAAGAGGCAGGAAGAGCCAGAGCCTCCTCCCACTTGTTTCTGTCTCATAGTGTAATGATAACACCTACTCCAAACCTCTAACCAAACTCCAGCATCAGTGATAGGGAGCAGTTCCTGCCTCTGCTTCAGACACTTTACAGAACCATTAAGGACATAGACCCAAGGAAGAACATTTTGGTTTTGAAATACAATGGATCTCCAAAGTCAGCTCAAGAAGACAGGACAAAGTGATATACACTTCTATCAAATGTCTTGCCCGGGGTAGTGCTGGCCCACACCTTTATTTAATTTCTGATATCAGGAGGCAGAGGCTGGTGGATCTCTGTGAGTTTGAGACCACCCTGGTCTACAGAGCTAGTTTCAGAACAGCTAGGGCTGTCACACACAGAAACTCTGTCTCCGAAAAACAAAATCTTGTCTGGGGATGATAGATAGCTCAGCAGAAAAAGGCCCTTGTACCTTGCCAGATCACCTGAGTCCAATACTCTAAAAGTAAAGGACCAACTACCACAAGTTTCCTCTGACTTACATATGTGCACCAGGCCATGTGACTCCCTCCCAGGAAGGATAAATCACCTTTGACTTAAAATAAAATATAAGCAACAATAAAAAATCTCTATGTTGCGAAGGAATATTTTAATGCTAAGCATTAATCTCTTCCCAAGTGCTTAGCTATGTCCTCCCATCCCTGCTGTCAATGGACATGCTAAAGTCAACAGTGAGTAAGGAGTAAGCACTTCTAAAGTGAAATGAGTGAATGTGGCAGAGAGAAGGTATCACACCCTTGTGCAAACCAGGCTGGCCTCAAACTCACGATCTTCTTGACTATGCCTCCTTCAGCAAATCCTCCCAATATGCTCCACCAATATCAGTGATATCACACATTTATCAGAGCAGATTACAGGGACATAAAACAGTGCATTTCATGTAATGAAAAGGAAATTTCAGAAGAGAAAAGAATAATA
>NW_026068196.1:314178-331561 GCF_014885135.2 Alexandromys fortis
CAGGGAAGTAAGCCCTCAAATTCTGTGAAATGAGATTTACCATTTCTGACAGAGAAAAGTTCTTCAATTACATGTAGTACAATTGAAGAAAGATGGCTCAGTGGGAAAAGGCAGAGTAATAGGGCAGGACATATGACCCCTTCCTGTGGCCTCTGCATGCACAATCATAGACATACACATGTGCACAGCACCAAATACACAACACACACACCTAATGATGATGATGGTTATGATTTTAATAATAACAACAATAATAATAAATTGTTTTAAAGAACATGGTAGTTAAGCATAGAAAATCTGGGAAGAAAAAACTGAGCAGATGGCAGAGTAAGCTTTGCCACTTGCCCTCCCCATGTGAGCTTGGGAAGGTCTGCTGTGGATTGACCTTTGGTTAGGTATCAAATCAGGTTAATTACAAATGATCCAACAAGACTTAAATGTGGCAAACGGCATGCTTATTACTGAAGTTTCTATTTTGTTAAACCATTCTTTACCCAGTGGTTTTGCCTTTAATATATTTAAATGAAAAATACAAAGCACATTGTGTAGTGCAGTGTGTGAGGTGACTGACAGCCATCATCCTGTTTTAATGTTTTCAAACTGGCTGCTCACACGCATGTACAGGCTGCTGAAGAAGCTGTAGGTACATTTCAGTGTTAGAGCACTTGCCTGTCATGTCTAAAGTCCTGGATCCCATTTTTAGCACCACACAAACAAAACAGAATAGAAAATCTGTCAGTAGGGCTGGAGATGTGACTCCTAAGTTAAGAGCAGTTGTTGCTCTTCCCAAGGGTCCAATTTCTGAACCCAAATCCCACACCCAACAACTTGTAACCATCTGTAACTCTGGTTCCAACAAATCCAGTGTCCTATTTAAGCCTCTGCACATACTTCACTTATGTACACAAATTCACTCACAGATACAAATAAAATATTTCTAAAAGAAACAATTACTAATCTGAACACAAGTTCCTATAACTAGAGACAAAAGCAAAATGCTAACTCTCAAGAAACTCCACCATGCCACGAAGATCTTACCATGGTGAGGTTAGATCTACACCTTCAAGGTATAATAATTATGCAAAGAACTCAAGTATATGAAAAGTCCCCCAAAGATGTATATGTGGGTCTGTGTTATGCTGATTCTTCAGAAATATTCAGCAAAAGGAGAAAATGTTGCTCATGAACCAGATACAAAAAGGAGAATTTTAATCTAGTGAATACGAATTGATGTCCTAGAAGCTTAAAACTCCCTCAAAATTTTCTTCAAATAAGTACAGAAGTGCCTTCCTGGAATCTTCACTGGGTAAGAAACAAACTTTCTTTTGTTCACAAAGTCTAAGCAACATGTCCTGAATATCAAGATTAAATGGGCTGGAGATCAGTGCATTTTACCTAATGCAAACTTGAGGCTCAATAAACTGACAACAGAGCCAGTGAGATGGTACCAAATGAAAACATACTTGTCACCATCTCTAACAACTTGAGTTTCATCCCTAGGAATCATATGGTGGAAAGAGAAAACTAACTCTCACAAATTGTCCTTCAGCCTACAAATGCATGTGGCGCATACACACTCACTCCAAAATTAATAAACATGGGGGGATTGATTATGGTAGCTGTGGATATGGTTAAATGGGAAGAACACACCATAAAAAACAGAGTTTGGATCCCCAGTATCTGTGTAAATAGCAGTCAGAGGTTAAAGAACTCCTGATGGGGGATTTCCCTCTGTATGCTGTGGTTACCATTAATGATTAAAGAAACTGCCTTGGCCTGTTGATAGGGCAGAACTTAGGTAGATGGGGAAGACTAAATGGAATGTTGGGAAGAAGGACAGAGTTAGAGAGAAACGATGGAGCCACGAGAGACAGACATGCTGAAACTTTGCTAGTAGGCCATGACCTCGTAGTGATGCACAGACTAATAGATATGATTTAAATTAATATAAAAGTTAGTCAAAAAAAAGCTAGAACTAATAGTCAAAGCAGTGATTTAATTAATACAGTTTCTGTGTGATTATTTCGGGCCTAAGCTTGCCAGGTGCCAGGAACTAAGTAGCAGCCTCCTCCTACATACTCCAGTATCCCTACTTGTAAGAAGCAGAGTCAAGGGATCCCTGAAGTGAACTGGCCAGCTAAACTAGTCAATTCAGAGAGAGCTAAGTTCAAGTGAGAGACCCTGCCTCAAAGTAGGAAAGAAGATCGAAAATACCAACACCTGGCTTCTACATGCTGATGCATATCCATGTACATATACCTGCATGCTCAGGCACTCGTACATGCAAATACATAAATACACACTTCAACACACACACACAATATTTTATAGCTTTAAGTTGGCAATAGATCCCTGATAAATCACTGGACATTATATAGCCTCATCAGAATACATAGTATGAAAACATGGAATCTCAGAGTTTCCTTCCAAGGGCATTTAATAGAACTAACCATTATTGACTAACAGGAATCAACACTTACATTATAATAATTCAGCAGAGTCCCTAAAATTGGTAGAGGTTTGGGTCCAGGAATTCCCCGTTTCTTAAAAATGTCATGTATTTTAGTCCCAAATCTATAAAGTAAAACAGAAAGACTTGTCACCACACATACAGAAGAGAAGAGATAAACATGACCAAAACCAAAACATGAAACAAACCAACAACTTAGCTGCCTCTCCAGTTCCCAGAGAGCTTACGAAAAGGGAGAGGGGTCGAGTGTGCATTTCAGCTCATGGTTTGTGTCTGTTTCTACTGAGTTCTGGTGGATGTAAGAAGAACCTGAAAGTCAATCAGTGGTGTGAGTGGTCATTCTGTCTATGTGTTGCTTTTATTGGTTAATGAATAAAGAAACTGCCTTGACCTAATAGGCTAGAACTTAGGTAGAAGGGGAAGACTAAACCAAATGCCGGGAGAAAGAAGGGCAGAGTCAGGAGAAGCCATGGAGCCTCTGGAGACAGACACTGGGAAATTTAGCTGGTATGCCACAGCTTTGTTGTGATATATAGATTACTAGAAATGAGTTAAACTAAGAAGTAAGAGGTAGCCAATAAGAAGTTAGAGCTAATGGGCCAAATAGTGATTTAATTAATACAGTTTCTGTGTGAATATTTTGGGGCTGAGCAGCTGGGAACCAAGTGACTTCTTGCAACAAATCAGATCGTACAAAAAGTAAATATTATCACTAAACCTCCAAACCTCAACAAGATGGAGTTGGCAGTGTGTGAGGGTATCTCTAGCAGATCTGTATAATGTCAATATTAACTTTAAGAGGTAGTATCACTAGGAATACAGCTCTGTAGTACAGTGCTTGCCTAGCACATATAGGCTCTTATATGACTATTATTCCACCAAAAATAAAAATACGCAATGAACTCAGTTGTCACTTCATTTCTGTCCTTCAAGCTGCCTGCACCATAAAGGCACTGGATACCAGTGTTCATAATCTGAGTTTCACCTGCATGATAGGAAAGAAGTGATGTCCCAAAATTGTCTTCTGACCCCCCAACACACACTCTCACATCTGACCCTAGCCCCAATAAATAAGAACATGTAAATTCAAAGTGTTTTTACAAGAGTTAATTTCAACTTCTGCTATTACTTTTAAATATTGTGTTCCAGTACCTGTGGAGGGCATGAGATCCCCTTGAAACTGTAGTTGTAGATGATTGTGAGCCACATGTGGAACACAGGATACAAAAATAGGTCCTCTAGAAGAGCAGTCTGTGTTCTTAACCACTGAGCCATCTCTCCTAGCCCTGATTCCTATGTCAGTTTTGACCTTCTAGCCAATACCAGAATGCATGTCTGAATATAACCCCATACCAAAGATGCAGTGAGAGAGNTGAGTTCAATTCCCAGCAACCACATGGTGGCTCACAACCATCTGTACTGAGATCTAGCGCCCTCCTCTGGCGTGCGGGCATACATTGAGGCAAAAATGTTGTATACAGAATGCATGTCTGAATATAACCCCATACCAAAGACGCAGTGGGAGAGGGACTTTGTTGGTTACTCACAGATATAAGAGTATCAAACTGATTGCCAGGAGCACCCAGGTTTCCAGTGAGAGAGCTGAAGTCAGGTCCATCGTTACTTGTCTATCAGCAATGTACCGCTCTGTGTTCTGCCTGCAGTTGTGTGTGCTACACTTTGCAGGGCTTCCCTTCTGTTCTGTTGTGCTGAAGAGTTCCCAGCCTGTGGTATTTATACCCTAGAAGGATGGGTGGGGCCAGGGCTCCAGCCAGTAGATGGCTCACATCTGCATCACCTGGAATTTGGTATTCTCTTAGCCTTGACAAATTATAAAGTACCTGTACTTCCTATTTTGATGTTCTGTGAGTTAACATCCTGGGAAGAATCAATAAACGATGTTGTCATTTTAGGAAGATCAAAGGTTCTTACTTTTCACCAAAAATTAAACAAAATAGTTGACATGAAATGCCCTCTCACCAAGACTTTCTTCATTCAAAAATACAAGAAATAAAACCAACATTTTGCCATCTGCATGGAGATCTTTACAGAATGTCTTTGTCCCTCTCTAGAAGATATTTTGTCATTTTTGACAAGTCAGCTCAGCAAAACAATAGCAACCTGTTAGAATCTGTCCTTACCTCATTCTCTAACAAATAGTCACTTCACCAAAGGTATGACTCTCACAATGCATCTTCTTCCCTCTAGCCCGTCACAAAGTGTCTTCCTATATGCCACGTCCACAGCAGTGACTGCCGTGTAGTGACAAAATGCCTCTGCGCTGGCTTTTGCCTGCTGAAGGATTGGGGTTAGAGCTTCCTGGAGCGAAGCCCCAGGTGGTCCCCTGGCAATCAGAGGTCGAGATAGGACCTGATGCCGTAGGCAAATCTCGTATCTGGAGATGGCCCTGAGAGCGAGCCCTCCTGACACCCTGTATGATCTTTCTCTGTATTTCTTAATTTTCCTGTTTGCAGCTGACCAAGAGATCAAAGTACGTCCTTGGCTCGGCTCCACCGTTCATTAAAGCAGTCCTTGAGGAAATGAAGTATGCCCCACGCCACATGAGCCTGGGAAACTTTATTATTTATGAAACAGAAACGGCTAAAGTTGAAATGTTACGAGGGAATCATCATAGTGAATCAGATTTAGAGAGAAAAGGAGAGTTAGAGAAAATTCTCCTTTATGGAAAAATTAGCTAGATCCCAGAAGCCCTGGTGTCTTTATAGTAAGAAGGAAAGAAAGGAAATTATTGAAAACATGAGACCAGCTTTAATATATTGGTATAGGAACTATCGTGAGGAAACGAGAAAACTATTAGGGAATATGGAGCAAAGAATAAAAGACTATATAGATAAAAGCTAGACCCAGGACCCTGAGAACTAGTCCCCCACGGTAGAATGTGGTTAATGGTGCGAGACAAAACAAAACTAAAAGTCCTTGCCAACATCTTGAGCACGTAGAGAGGAGCATGTAGAAGGAGCTCTATTTTGATTATGCTTAGCCTTGATTTATGTCTGGAACCCTGAGTGGGGTGATGTAATGAGCCTGCCAAGTTCTTTGATCTGTTTTGTACAAAAACTGAAGCTTTGCAGAAGTAAAATTGCAGCAGATTTTCACTACCAGTGTGTCTGTCTGTCATTCCCTTGCGTCGTATCCTGGCTATCCTATCCTTCAACCCTGTCCTCCCGTGGATAGCAGTCTCACAGAGGGATGGTCTGTGGCACCTATACACCCAACTTATAAGATTGTGAGGATATTCTTGGCAGTCCGCACCACTATGTAATAGAGTGTTGTATAGAGGTCATTCAGACCTTTCAAATTTAGTTGGAAGAAGTGACTGGGTCTCATATGTTCCAGGGGACGAGATGCTTTACACATTAATAAGTGGGATCTCCTGAAACTTAAAAGCTCTGTAAGGCTAAGGACACTGTCAATAAGACAAAATGGCAGCCTACAAAATGGGCAAAGATCTTTACCAACCCCACATCTAAAAGAGAGCTGATCTCCAAAATATATAAAGAACTCAAAAAACTAGACATCAAAAAACCCAAATAATCCAATTTTAGAAATGGGGTACCGATCTAAAAAGAGAATTCTCAACAAAAGAATGTCAAATTATCAAAAGACCAAGAATTGGGCTGGATAGGTGGCTCAGAGCCTAAGAGCACTGGCAGCTCCTCTAGAGGACCTGAGTTCAATTCCCAGCAACCATGTAGTGGCTCATAACCATCTGTCATGAGATCTGGTGCCCTCTTCTGGCATGGAGGTGTACACGCAGGAGGTACATTGTATGCATGATAAAGAAATAAATCTTTGAAAATAAAGACCAAGAAGTGTTCAACATCATTAGCTATGAGGGAAATGAAAATAAAAATGATTCTGAGATTTCATCTTACCTCCTTCAGAATGGCTAAGTTAAGAAATACAAGTAACAGCTCATGCTGGAAATGATGTGGACCAAGAGGAACACTCCTCCACTGCTGGTGAGAGTGCAATCTTGCACAGCCACTTTGGAAGCCAATATGGAATGCTCAGAAAATTGAGAATCAATCTACCTCACAACCCAACTATACCAATCTTGGCCATATACCCAAAGGATGTTCAACCATAGAACAAGGACACTTGGTCAACTATGTTCATTGCAACATTATTCATAATAGCCAGGACCTGGAATCAACCCAGATGTCTCCAACCAAAGAGTGGATAAAGAAAATATGGCACATTTACACACTGGAGCATTATTTGGCTATTAAAAAGAGTATCATAAGGAAATCTGAAGGCAAATAGATGGAACTAGAAAATAAAATCATCCCGAGTGAGGTACTCAGACCCAGAAAGATAAACTTTACATGTACTCATTCATAAGTGGTTATTAGCTATAAAGTAAAACAACCCCAAACCCTGGACAGGCTAGGTAAAAAGGGCAACCCAAAGAGGAATAGATGGATTTTCCTAGGAAGGGGAACTAGAAGAGATCCCCTTGGTAAATAGCAGGCAGGTGGGAATGGGAAAATGAGGGATTACATTGGGAGGAAAACAAAGGGAGAGGGTAAAGAAAGAGATGTCTTGATGGGGGTGGAGAGACAATATCCCCATGTCAGGTAGAAAGCTGGGGCGAAGGAAACTGCCACAAACCTACAAGGATGATCTCGGCTAAGACTCCTAGCAATTGAGGATAAGTAGCCTAAATTGGTTATCTCTTGCAGTCAGACTGGTGACTACATCAATGGTCATCAAAAATATTTCCTCCAGTAACTGATGGAATCAGATGCAGAGATCCACAACCAAGTACTGGGCCTAGTTTTGGGGATACTGCTGAAGAGAGAGAGGAATGATTGTAGGAGACATGTGGTCAAGGTTATCACAAGGGAACCAACAGAAACAGCTACTGGGACTCATAGAAGCTCACAGACACTGGACCAAGAGCGAAGGAGCCCACATGGGATTGAACCAGGCCCTCTACATATGTGTGACAGTTGTGTATCTTGGCCTACTTGTAGGACTCCTAGCAGTAGGAGAGAAGCCTGTCCCTTAAGCTTTGGCAGGCTTTTGGGAACTGATTCCTCATAATGGGTTTCCTATCAAGCCATAATGTGAGGGCAGGAACTTAGATCCATCTCAACTTGATGTGCCATGCTTTCTTGACATCCATGGGAAGCCTGCTTTTTCTGAATAGAAACAGAGAAAGAGTAGATTGGCTGAAGGGGACATAAGGGAGGTGGTGGAAGGGAGTGGAAAGAGAGGAGTAAGTGGAAACTGTTGTTGGAAAATAAAATAATCGAATAAATTTAATTTTGAAATATTAAAATAACAAAATTACATAAAAAGAACTATACATAAATAGACATTTATAGATGATTGAAACAAACAAACAAATAAATAAATAAGATCATACACTACTGAAATTTAAAATGTTGCGATTTAGTTGTACTTTGTCCTATGAGAGCTGGTATATTAAAATTTTGATACTAAATCTCATGATAATAAGCGATAGTGAAGCTTTGAAAGATATACAGCCTAAGTATATCAGGTAGCCAACCCTGAGTATCCCTGAGCTCTGCCCCCAGTTTTACCCCAGGAACATCTTGAGATTGATCTCCCTGTTGCCCAGGTGATCATGGCTCAAGCCATGGTTCATATTGGCTTAAGCATAGTTTGTGTGGATGGCAGTTAGAGGTATCTACATGGTGTTTGGTCTTTCAGATCCCCAGAATGCATGAGTGATGGAGTCATGGGGCTTCCACTGACATTTCCAAGGACATCTTGGCAGGTCAGACAAATGTCTGCTGCAGTATTAGAGCCCCTAAAGAAGGCCCCAAATGGGTGATGCCTGGTAATAGTATACAAATGAAGCTGAGAGTACAAAAAGACAAGGGCGAGCAACCTGTACTGTGGCAAACCTACATAGGAAAACTGTTGTTAGTGTAGGAAGTCACCTCAATCGCGTAGGCAACCATACAGCCTCTCACAAGCAATGTCACTAAAGCAGAGCTGTCAAGGCCTTGTGACCCTGCTGCAGTGTGCACAGAATATCATTCTTGAAGATTTAGGATTTAATACCACTCTTGGGAATATACCCAAGAGATGCCCAGTCATACTACAAAACCATTTGTTCAACTATGTTCATAGCAGCACTATTTGTAATAGCCAGAACCTAGAAACAACCTAGATGCCCCTTAATGGAAGAATGGATAAAGAAGGTGTGGCACATATACACATCTACACTACTCAGCGGTAAAAAAACAATGACATCTTGAATTTTGCATGCAAATGGATAAAAATATAAAGCACTCTCCTGAGTGAGATAACCCAGACCCAAAAATACGAATATGGTATGTACTAACTCATTAGTGGATTCTAGCCATAAGCAAAGGACATTGAGCCTAGAGTTCCCATTTCTAGAGAAGCTAAATAATAAGGTGAACCCAAAGAAAAACATATATAGATACTCCTGAAAATTGGAAGCAGACAAAATCACCGGGCAAAAGTTGGGAGCATGGGGCTGGGGGGTAGGGTGGGGGAAAGTGGAGAGGTGGAGAGAGAAGGGATAAGGGGAGGACTGGAGAGAGCTTGGGGAAGTGGGATGGTTGAGATGGAGGAAGGGTGGATATGGGAGCAGGGAAGAAGATATATTAATTAAGGGAGCCATTTTAAGTTTGGAAAGAGGATTGGCTCTAGAGGGGTTCCCAGGTGTCCACTGGGATGTCCCCAGCTAGGTCCTTGAGGAGAGGGTGCCTGAACTTGCCTTGTCCCATAGCCACACTGATGAATATCTTGAATATCACCATAGAACCCTCGTCCAGCGACAGGAGATAGAGATAGAGACCCACATCGGAGAACTGGACTGAGCTCCCAAGTTCCAGTTGAAGAGCAGAAGGAAGGAGATGATGAGTAAGGAAGTCAGGACCGTGAGGGCTTGGTCCACCTTCTGAGACGGTGGGACTAATGTGAGCTCACAAAGGCCAGCTGGACTGGGACTGAACGAGCATGTGATCAAACAGGACTCTCTGAATGTGACTGACAATGATAATGGCACTGTGATTTGATTCTACTGCATGTGCTGGCTTTTTGGAATCTAAGTCTGTTTGGATGCACACTTTCCTAGGCCTGGACGGAGGCAGGAGGGCCTTGGACTTACCACTGGGCAGGGTATCCTGCATTCTCTTAGGACGGATCAGTGGGGGAGTGGGAGGGAAATGGGAGGAGGGGAGAAGGTGGGAATTTTGAATGGTATTATTTATAAAGCAATAAAAAAGATTTAGGATTTAATGCTTGCATTGGTAGGCTTTGCCTTCCCTCTCAGTGTACCTTTAATTATGCAACAACTTGTTTTTCAGTTTTCAGACTGACAGACAGGCTGTGTCCTTCAACACCTGAGATCTCTTGTATTCTGCTGTTTATGTTTTCATTTGTAGCTCCTGATCATTTGCCCATATTTTCTGCATTCCACAGCCCACATACACATACACGCACACATAAATAAGTAAGTATGAAGTAAATATGTTTGAAAACAATACACGAAACTGGAGAGATGTTTCAGCACAGAGAGCACTTGTTAGGGATACAGATGGCCTGAATAGGATCTCAGAACCCATGTAATGTGGTTCATACCAGCTTTAACACAAGTTCCAGGGAAACCAAATTGGCCTCTGTGGGCACTACTTTCAGTCTCTCTCTCTCTCTCTCCCACACACACACACACACACAGACACACACTAAAAATGGGTCTTTAAAATAATGAAAAATTCATTTCATCTCACAGTTCCATATAAAATTATAATAGTGATAATAACTAATTTTGTATATGAACAATTAAACTGTTAGGTTTCATTAACAAAAATATCCTCTAAATAAATGAAGAAAACCTTTTTTCACTTTTAAAATGACTTTTATACTGAATACTGTATTCACATCATTTCCACCTTTCTGTCTCTGCCCTACATTTCCTCCCATTACCCCCACCCATCTCAACTCCATGACTTCCTTCTGCACAGTCCAAGTAGTGTTGCCTGAGTGTACATCAATTTTGCAGTGACCACTTACAGGTGTGTCAACTCACAGCCCACAGGATACACAGTCAAGGGTAACTCTGAACTCAGGCCAAAAAAGAATCATGAAATGATTTAAAACATTTTAAGTTTAGAGCTTTGGGAGATAATTCAATTTTTCAATTTGTAAGTCAGCTTGTGGTTCTGGGACATTAATTTTGGAGACAAAAATGCTGTGTTAAAATATGAAAAAGATGGACGCCCCTGCACTATCTGACAAGTTGATCATAACGACAGCCAACTTTTTTTCTCCAGACATCTCTCACCACAAATTATTTCAAAACTGACCATCATTTTAACAGAAGGTCTCTCAGTTGACCTTTCAGTCAAAGCTTGTCTTCATTTCACAAGTCCATCGTGTCATGCCAGAGTAATCAGGAGGCAAAGTTTGAAAGTCACTGACGAAAATAAACATTTGCTCTACCTCCCTGTTCTGATTGAACTCAAGTAATATCTAGGCAACAAGGGGCAGGAGAACTGAGTGTATCCAGAAGGTCACTTGCCTAAGATGAATTGGGTTCATGAGTTAAAGCTCTAGACCATTAACTGAGACAAGGTCTCTCTTAATAATTAGCAAACAGAAATAATCAGCCATAGAAATTCAGCAAACAGAAATCATTTCTTAGATATTCTTTAAATTACATTTACTTGTTTATTGGAGGGTCATTCCATGGTACATGTGTGGGTCAGGAGACAATGTTGACTTATTTTTTTTTTTTTTACCTTCACAATGTGATTCCTGGGGACAGATCAAGTCCTTAGATTTGCCAGCAATTGCCTTTACCACTGAGCCACATCACCACCCACACCCTTTTTTTAATATGATAAAAATTATACTATAATATAGCTGTCTTACGTATTATTCACTTTTCATTTGGCACAGCCTAGAGTACCTGTGGAAGGAATCTCAATAAAAATCACATAATCCTGTGAGCACCTCTTGGGAGGATTGTCTTCATTATTAATTAATGTAGCAGAATTTAATCAGTTTTGGGAAATATCATTCCCTAGGCAAATGGTTCTGGGCTGTATGAGAAAGTTAAATAAGCATGAGTTCTTCTGATTTCTGGATGGATTAAAAAACTAATACATTTACAATATGGTACAACTTCCCTGTCTGTCTATTTAATAGAGAAACAGGAAGACATGACAGTGATGATAGTTCTTCTTGATTGCCCACACAGTGGGCTTTAGAGTCACCATGAAAACAAAGTTAGCACATCCGTGAGAGAGTTTCTAGACAATGCTAAGTAATGTACAAAGATCCATCTGAGCTGTAGATGACAACATCCCATGTTCTAGAATCCTGAATCGAGTCTCTCTCTGTCTCTCTTTCTCTGTCTGTCTCTCTCTCACACTGGATACAGTGTGAAGTGCTGCCTCATGCTCCTGACACGATGAATTCTCCACCATGATAACTGCAGTTTTGAAGTGTGAGCTAGAATGAGGCCTTCTTCCTTAAGCAACCCTTGCCTGGTATTATGTCACAGCCACAGGAAGACAAAGGAAGCAGGGTTGGTATTCTGGTGTAGGTGGCTCTGGACTTTCTCTAGACTCTGAAGACAGCTTCATCTGTGTTATAGACAGCTAGTGAGTTGGCTACCTAGAATATGATTGATGGTAAGACCCTTGGGTGATATAAACGTCCTCAAGCTCAGTGGTCTTGGATGCTATATTGTACACACCTTCCTTTTCCAAAGTGTCATCTCCTGGCCCATCACCTGTTGTGATGGTAGGTGCTAGCTAGATCCATGATTCTGGTTATGCTACTTTTTACTATGAGGAAGATGAACTGGCTTGCCACTTTAACCTAGTGAAATAAGTTCAACTAGTAATCCAGAGAGGACAAAAGTTATAGATTAATATCACATTACCTAACAGAGAGCAAAGCTGAAGAGATAGCACAGCAATTGAGAGCATTAGCAATTCTTACAGAGCACCTGTTGTGGCTCCCAGAACCCACAGTGTTGACTCACAACCTTATGTAACTCCAGCCCCAGGGGACCCAAGCCTTCTTGTGACATCGGTTAGTACTAGAAACAGACATGATGCAGGTGAAATGTTCATCCATATTTTGATTTCTTTTGTTTTGTTTTGTTTTTGAGACATGGTTTCTCTGTGTAGCCCAGGATGTCCTGGATATTGACCAGTAAACCAGGTTGACACTGAACTCAGAAATTCACCTGAATCTGCCTCCAGTATGCTGGGATTAAAAGTTTGTGGCACCACATCCCTGCTTTATTTTTTAATATAAAATGAGAATGTGAGGAAGAGGGTAGACACGACCAATGTATGTCATCCTTAGGCCCACAGGTATTCAGGAAATTTCATACCTAGCAATCATCTCAGAAGTTGCTGAAGAAACATTTCAGAGACCAAAGTTAAGTCCTGCTTAGGTCCAAAGATGCATGGAATGTTCCATAAGGCTTTCAGATGGGGGTGTGGCCCCAGCATCTCTAATGGTAACTGAGGAACCATGATGGGGACTATAACTGACTCAGGGTAAGGCCAACATCTAGGAAGAGATAGAAAACTGCAGGCCCAGGCAAGAGCCAACAATTCTGAACTAAACATATATCCATTCTGTATGATCACCATGGAATAAAACTGGATATCAATAACCACAGAAACTATGAGAAACACAGAAGCTCATGAAAACTAAACAGCTCATTGCTGAATGGAAATAGAACCAAGGAAGAAATCAAAATAGAAAATTTGAATTTCCTAGAAAGGAATGAAATGATAACACAATGTTTCTAAATCTATGGAACACAATGAAGTCATCCTAAGAGGAAGGTTTGCAAAACCTAGTGCCTACATTAATACCCTGAAGACAGCTCATATTAATAAGCAAATGATACACTTGAAGTCCTTGAAAAATTAGAGCATATGCTACTTAAAAAACAAGAAGAGTAGACAGAAAGAGGGAATCAAAATTGGGACAGACAAACACTAGGCACAGCCATAGGAACCCCAAAGAAAAGGTGGACTATGGGAGCCAGAGCGGTCAACAACTCCACAAGGACTCTGCCTAGAGAGTAAATTAAACAGAGCTCACAGGGCTCACAGAAAGCAAAAAGACAAATATTGACCTAGATGGGTCTGAGCCACATCCTCTGCATATTTGTTATGGTTGGAAGAGGGACTTGAAGGAGTGGAGGGAGGATAAATTGCAATCAGGATGTAATATATGAGAGAATAAAAAGTCAAGGCTGAAATTACTGAAATAGGAATACACATGCACAAACTATAAGTTTAGATCAGAGCATTACTAACAGCCAAGCTGTCTGCTACGTCCCTTACCTGAAAGCTTTAATAAACAGTAAGTGAAACAGAAATGAACTCACATCCAGTCTTTATTAAGAAATGGACAAATGTACATGGGGGAAATACAAAGACAGAGCTGAATCATATGGTTGTACCTGCCTAAGACTGTAGAGATGGTTCAGTGGTTAAAAGCCCTGGCTGCTCTTGCAGAAGACCCAGGTTCAATTCCCAGCACTCACATGGCAGCTCATTCTATCACCCAACACCACCCATTTCATCCTCCTTCCAATTATCAGCCCTTCCCTGAAACTCCAACAGAGTCCCCAGGCACACAAACAGCCCATATCATTATGAAGAACAGTTGAGTGACTGGTCTCCCAGTTGAGCCACCCCAATCTCCATACCCAGATGCCCAGAGCACATACCCTTCAGTTATTCCTCTCATCTCAGTATGAGGAAGGCAACTGGGGCCCTGCTCTAAAGTCTGGTAGAATTCCAACGCACTGGTGCAGTCCCCAGCAGCCAGGAAGCAGGTCAGAGACCTCCCTGCTGACTAGACCACAAACACCTCCATACACCGTATTTTGTTCCCCTGGGACTCACTCTACTGACCAATCACACCCACTTCATCATCCTCTTCAGGCCAGATGTTCATCACAACTCCAGTAGAAACTATAATCCCATAAGGCCAATTTGGAACTAGGCATCCAAATTCCCATGAACCTGTCTCAGACACTCTACTGGACTTGAAGACCACCTATATACTAATACCCTTGGACATTTAGGCCAGAATACAATAAATAAGGCAGGAAATAAAGGAACTGAACACCTATCCTACAAATACAAACAAAAGACATAATATCCGGACCTATAAACATTCCAAATCCAGACTCTTGAAAGTCAGCATAAGAACATTCAATAACAAAAAGGGCAATATGGCACTGCCAGAACCCAGTGATACTGAGAGAGCAAGACATGATCAGTCCAGCATGGCTGAAGCACAAGAAAATAATCCTGACAATTACTTTATGAACATGTCTGAGGTCCTTAACTATGAAATAATAAATTCCCTAAATAATTCAAGGAAGAGACAAAAAATGGAAGAAATCAATAAACTCCTTAAAGAATGCCCCTCCATACTAAGTTATATCTGAATAAAACAAAAACAATAAATTTAGAGTCAGTGCAGATTAGTGGGACATTACTATATGAAATCTCCTTGAAATTGAGTTCAAATTAACTGGAGATGGAGAGATATTATACACACAGCATATAATAAAGACCTGATCATGATGTGTGACTGGTGGGCATCACTAGGACTTAAGAGAAGTTTCCAGGTGTCAGAGGCTCCCAATCACTGGCTGTGCTTTAGAACTGGTAAAGAGCCTTAAACATTCACGATGTCTGGTCATATCAGATATGTTGAAATGATTTGCCCAGAATGTGGCTTTTAAAGATACAGGTCAGTCTCCTTTACAACCAAAGTTGAAAGTCCCTGATGTGACACAGGATATGTGTATCACTAAGGATGGCTTTTGAGGATTTCAAAGCCCACACTAGGTCCAATGCTGCTAGTCTCCCCGTTTGTGGGTCAAATGTAGTTCTCAGCTCCTTTTCCAGCACTACAGCTGCCATGCCTCCTGCCATGTTCCCCACCATGATGAAAATGGACTAAGCTTCTTAAATTGTATGCAAGTCCCCTGTTAAATGCTTTCTTTTATCAGAGCTGTCATGGTTATGGTGTCTCCTCATAAGAAGACAATGGTGACTAAGACTATGGAGATGCTATGTAAATCACTGCCTGATAATTAAGTTCTTACATGCTTGAAGTATGCAGTGCTTTCCTATTCCATTGTCTTTCTTCATGGGAGCCGAGGAGGATATAAGCGGCCTACGGTTGCAATGTAGCTGTCCTGTAAATGTGTGCAGGGGTTTATTTATATGAATAGATGGACAGAGAATTTGTCTTGGAAGCAAACAAGGCTCTGGGACAGCAGACAAGCTCCAGTCAACCACGATACCCTTCCACAATGACAATTTTCTTTCCTATCCTGTACTAAGACCAAACAGCTATGTTGTAGGCTTCCTCATCCCCTCAAGACTGAAGAAACTGAGGAAAATGATTAAGAAAGTGTTGAATTCATCAAGGTCCCCTTTCAAATTATCCTTAGAAGCTAAGATAACAAGGGACGATTTTTCTTGGACTCCTAGTCCACCATCAAACTGAATGGGCAAACCTGGTTTCCAGGCACTTTGATAATTGAGTCATTCTATAAGGTGAAATTGTGATACATGCTCAGGATTACCTTATGCTTCAATGAAAGCAAAATTAACTTTATATTGCCTTCAAAATTCATATTCCATATACTTAAGATATTATCTAAAGTTTTAACTTGGCCTTTTGACTTTAAGTTTAAGTCACTGAAGAACACAAAACAACTTAACTTTTTCCCTGGCTCTGTACACACAACAGGTGCCCAACTAATACTTTCCTACTAAGAAGATAGAAAAGTGATTTTACTATCCAGTCTCAATGAATATTTAGGGATAAGGAACTCAGAATATAGAATACTGATATATAGTCTGTTTATGTGTATAAAGCATCATAGTCCTTAATGTATCTGTTCTATTTGCTTCTATAATTGCTGGTGTGTCACCCATTGCTTCTTATTGTGATTGTTGAACTATTGCAGATTCCACTGAAGTTGAGCAGTCAACCAGTTCTCCAACCAAAATAACCCATCATTTTAAAGTTTGTATCAAGAGGCAAACCCATAATTGGCACATGAATTTCCCTCATGTTATATTATTCAAGGGGGCTGTGTCACAGAATACCAGAAAATTTAATATACTGTACAATGAAACCCAGTTGAAATGGACTTAATGCATAGTCTTTGATGATTGAGTATTCAGTAATTCATTGATAATGCTCAAGGCCTATATAGAGTATCATCCATAGTGTGATTCAAAGAAAATAATAAAGTCAATGATCGATATAGAGATTTGTTTTCTGATTATCTTGGGACCATCTATACTGATTCCAATTCCAGTTAGTTCTATTCCATTCTGAACTCTAACTGTAGTAACTGTTTCTCTATAGTTCTATCAGTAATTTTAATGAAAATAGAAACTATCATGTTGACTATTAGTAAAAGTATATCAAATTGTTTCTTTGTAAAATTTTGTGATATTCAAAATATAAATAAATATCTCTTTCAAAAATATGGAAATCATTATACACATAGTGAGAAAAACACTGAATCAAAAAAATAAGATACCAATCCTTTCTAATTACCACAGTAACCCACTGTTTGAGCCAATTTGAGATCTGCGCTTGACTCTCAATGTTTGGTGATGCTGATCCAGTTTAAACTGACACATTCCTCAAGAAATTTATTCATAGTCCAATTATGTAGTCTTTGAAGGATTTTAAATATAACCCAAGAGAAATGTTAATATTCTTTTATTAGATTCCATCTATTTTATCATCTTCATCTCCTGTCACATCTCTGAAAGGCTTGTTGCTATTGTATGTTGTAGGGAGGCTGCTAGTTTGTTCCTGGCTGCTCAGTCCTGAAATAATTACACAGAAACTATA
>NW_026068196.1:337028-340593 GCF_014885135.2 Alexandromys fortis
CTCACTGTGTGAGCCAATTTGAGATCTGCGCTTGACTCTCAATGTTTGGTGATGTTGATACAGTTTGAACTGACACATTCCTCAAGAAATTTATTCATAGTCCAATTCTGTAGTCTTTGATGGATTTTTAATATAACCCAAGTGAAATGTTAATATTCTTTTATTAGATTCCATCTATTTTATCGTCTTCATCTCCTGTCACATCTCTGAAAGGCTTGTTGCTATTGTATGTTGTAGGGAGGCTGCTAGTTTGTTCCTGGCTGCTCAGTCCTGAAATAATTACAAAGAAACTATATTATTTAAATCAGTATTTGGCCCATTAGCTCTATTTTCTTACTGCTAACTCTTACATCTTAATTTAACCCACTTCTATTAATCTGTATATTGCCATGTGGCAGTGGCTCCATGGCTTCTCCCTGATTCTGCCTTCTTCCTCCCAGAATTCAGTTTAGTTTTTTTCCCACATAACTCAACGGTCAATTCCAGAGATTCTAGAAACACCTGGGATGGATAAGGACCTCCAGGCATGCCTGTGGCTGATAAGTGTTTGTTTGAGTTGGCTATGGTGAAAGCCTACCCACTATAGGTGGTGCCATATGGAGTAGAGGACAATATAAGTAGAGAAAGGGAGTGAGCAGCATGGCCTCATTACCATCTGCTTCCTGATTGTGGAGCACATGACCAGTCTTCTAGCTCCTGTCCCTGCCTTCCCCTCCAAGACCAACTTTTAAGTAAAACTGTGCTTTTCTTGGGGGTATTTATCATAGTAACACCAAGACAGAACCCATCTTCAACTCTTCCATGTCCTACAACAGTGAAAATATATTAATTGCTAGGTGGTCAAAGGATTGGGCAACAAAAACTGATTTGTTCAAGTCTTATCCGGTATCATATGCCTCACTGGATTTTTTTTTTTAACTTAGTGTCCAAACTATCATTCTCTTCCTGGGTCTTTTAGTCTAAAACCATTCTGTGGGGCTCATGAATGAGGCCACTGCTAATTCCAAATGAGACTCAGTACTTTAGTGAAGAGGTCTACATGGAAGACCTGTCCTTACACAAGAAGCTTGTTCTTTGGTGAATAGAGAGCCCACTGGTGACTTCAGTGCCAGAGTATCTGATGCTTCTTCTAGCTTCTGCAGGCAACTGTTCACATAGGCACAGGCCAAGACAGGACTACACACACACACACACACACACACACACACACACACACACACATGCGTGTGTGCATGTGTGCAAATTTAAATAAAATAGTGTTTTGAAAGGATGAGCATTTGTTTACTGGGGGAGGAATTTAACTGAAAATATATTTTTACTCACATAATATATCCTTCTTTTATCTCTTTTCCCACTATTCCTTCCAGTCCCATAGACACACAACACTTCCTATCCAGATCCATTCATTTTCCATCTCTCGTTAGGAAACAAACAGGCTTCTAAGGAATGATAAAATATAATACAAAAATAAAACAAAATAAGCAAGAAAAAATAGCCTAAGAGAAGGCAAAGAAGTCAGACTCTATCATTTACACACTCAGGTATCACATCAAAACACAAAACATAGGACTATAATACATATAGAGAGGTCCTTGTGCAGAACAGTGCATGACCTGTGCATGTTAACTCAGTCTCTGGGAGTTCATACATGCTTCAATAAAGGGCCTTATTTTCTGGGCATCCTTCCTACCTTCGGGTTCTTATAGTCTTTCTGCCTCCCCTTTCACAAGGTTCCCTGAATCCATAAGGGAAGGATTTGATGGAGACCTCCAATATAGGGATCAGTGTTCCAAGGTTTGCATATGTCTGGCTGTGGTTCTCTGTATTTGTTCCCATTTGCTGCAGGATGAAGCTTCTCTAGATGATGACTAAGCAAGACACTGATCTGTTTGCCTGGCCAAAACAAAGTAATTTTGTATGTGAATTGATTATTAAAGTATGACATGAAGTGTCTGGGAATATGATTAATAAGAGGGAGAAGAAAGGAGGATATGGCAGGAATTATGATCAAAGAATAGTATATGCTTGGAAGAAAATATTACTAGGTGCTATGTATAATAAACACATGACAGTAAAACATGAATTGACCTAGCCAGGTACGGTGGTACTTGCCTTGAATCCCAAGGCTTGCAGGCAAAAACAGGGACACCTCTGTGAGTTCAAGGCCATTCAAGTCTACTAAGTAACCTCTGAGACAATGTAGGCTATTACACAGGAAAATACTGTTGCAAAATAACAACAAAAAATGAATTGCCCAAATTACTAAGAATATCAAAAATAATGGAAGCCCAGCTTCTTAGTCTTCGAAAAATGACACCAATTCAAAAAAAAAGTAAGTCTTTGTAGTAAGTCAGGGTGGAATAGGGTGTTTTGTGGTAGATTCCTATCTCTCAAATTATAGATTAAAATGAAAGGAGAGGGATGGGAAGATGGTACCATGTCTCTGAAAGAGTTAAGAAACAGTGATATTCTAACCACCATGAGCAGAATCCTCCACCATGGAGTCAAGAATCAGGCCATCCCTGGGGCTTACTGCATATGTAGTCTTGACCTAGAAATGAGCTTCAAGACACTGAGAGACCCCCCCCCCAATTTCAAAAGATAAAGTTGAAGTCCAACAAGATGACTCGGTGAGTAAAGGTGCCAGCTGTCAAGAATTACAACCTGGATTCAATCCCAGGACCCACATGGTTGAAGGAGAGAACCAACTCCTTCAAGTTGTCTTATAACTTCTACACAGGCACCGTGATGCCTATGCATGTGTGCCAACACACTAGAATGCAATTTAAAATGCTAATAATAAAGTGAAAAGCAATTGAGGAAGACACCATCACATCACCCTCTGGCCTACACAAATGTGCACACACATGTGAACACATAAATATATACACAAACATACAACATACACACAAATAATGGCAGAATGAATGGCTATATTCCCAAGCAATAGGAAAAGTCAACAAGGGTTACTCTCACCTGTATTAATAAGACTAGGTCTCAGCCAGACCCAAACTCCAGGTACTATGAAGGCAAAACCATTTAGTTTTTGGTGTCTTCTGGACTGGAGAAGACATTTACACTCATGGTGCCACAAAAGTTCTGGGTCCCTGCACAAAACCCACACAAGATCAGCCAGACCATTTTCCAGAATGTACGTGGAGGGGCTCATCAGGCCCTCATAGCTGAGGAGCTAATGAGAGTTCATTGTTACTAGAGAAGGAACAGTCAACTTTTCCCAGGGGTGTAGCCCCAGATAGTTGCCTGTGCTCCATTGGATGACCCCACACTATGAACACATGGGCAACACTAATTAGACTCAGTCATTTATAAATGAAAATAAAAGATGACATTGCGAGGACGACTTTGGAGGTTATTCAAAGGAATATGATCCGGGAAGTAGGGGATGTTTACATTGGGTATATATAGTAAAGTCTTGAACAAAATTTTTACTTATATTTATAAAAAGTATTTTATTTCTGATTCTTCTTGGTTTAGATTTATTTCTTACCTCTCTCTCTCTCTATATATATATATACATATATATATGAAAACTTCATGTTTCTTG
>NW_026068196.1:344064-346306 GCF_014885135.2 Alexandromys fortis
AGGGGATGTTTACATTGGGTATATATAGTAAAGTCTTGAACAAAATTTTTACTTATATTTATAAAAAGTATTTTATTTCTGATTCTTCTTGGTTTAGATTTATTTCTTACCTCTCTCTCTCTCTATATATATATATACATATATATATGAAAACTTCATGTTTCTTGAAGTGTTCATAGTACTTGAAGGTGCTATTCACAATACTTGGATGATAAAAGTAATTAACAGTCTCATCCAGATGTGAAGCCTGTAAGCTACAATAATGATCTGTCTGATAGATATGACCACTGGTGAAATGGTGGCACAAATGTTATGAGTATAACCAATCACGTTTTAAATTGGATTACAGGCCCTTTCCATGACATGGAATGCATAGCCAACACTGAGACAAATGAGACCAAGAACCTGAAACTAGATAACCATGAGTACTAGGAAAATACCTCCTCCTCCTACTGATTTCTTAAGTGAGTATAGTAATAAAAAAAATCCTACTGATATACTTCTATTTCCGTAAAATAGAGCATCACTCAACCCTCAACAGAAAAGCTTCTTCTTGTAGTAGACAATATTAACAAAAACCCCACAACTTATCAAAATGAAGAGACAAAGAGACTTTGGAATGCTAAGCTCTAACCAGGATGTTTCTGTCATACCTTCCTCCTCAAGGCTCAGGGATCCGTGTGGAATAGAAGGCAGAAAGATTGTAAGAGCCAGATGTAGTGGATGACTTCAGGAAACATTTTCCAGACACAGCACGACAGACGCACATATGAAATCACAGACACTAGTACATAATTCAAACAAAGTGCACAAGCACAAACCACACAAAATGTTAGCAAACAGGAGCTTAGCATTCACCACTAGCCAAGGAAATATTGTCAACTTATAAGCCCTAAGAGAGGGAAAGTCAGTTTTTTTCACTGGGGTAAAATTGAGTATGTCAACTACACTCCAGGGCAGGCCTCACATCCAGGAATAGCTATCTAACATGAACTGGACACCATAGTTTGGTTTGAAAAGTGGGAAAGAATATAAACTGGGGTGGGAAGGATGATAGAGGAGGATCTGGTAGGAGTTGAGGAAATTAATTATTATAATCAAAATATGAAGTTCTCATCAAACATAAAAAGGGATTTTAAATATGAGGAGGATGCCAAGATATCCTTGGGAAGTGAAAACAGAAGAAATCTGTGAGAGGACTGACATGGGAACATGAGTGATCCAGTTGCGGGGACACAGAGGAAGAGAGTACTAACAGATACCATTGGAAAGTGGGGGCGTTTCAGAGTCTGGTAAAAGTCTGATGCAATGTAATCTCCCAGAAATCTACAAGGATGACCCTAGTCAAGACCCTTAGCAATAGCAGATATATAGCCCGAACTTGTCATCGCTTATGACAACCCTGGTTCCTAGCCCAATCGTCATCAGAGAGGCTTCATCATATACAACTGATTTAAACAAAGCAGACTCACAGATAAACATTAGGTGGCATTCAGGGAATACTACAGAAGAGGGGGAAAAGGATTGTAGGAGCCAGAGGAGTCAAGGGCACCACAATAAAACTCTCAGAATCAACTAACTTGGCCTCATAGGAGCACACAGAGACTGAACTGAGAACCAGGTAGCCTGCATGGGGATTGCCCTAGGAACTCTGCATGTATGTTAGAGCTGTGTAGTTTGGTCCTCTTGTGGAATTCTTAACATCAGGAGCAGGGGCTGTCTTGATTCTTCTACTCTTTTTGGAACTCTACTCCTCATTCAGCCCAGTCCTAATACATGGGAGGTGCTTAGTCTTACTGCAACTTGATAACCTTTGTTTTATTCACAATTCTCATGAGAGACCTGACCTTTCCAAAACAGAAATGGAGGATGAGTAGATGGGGGAATGGGAACAGAGCAGAGTGGTAGGGGAAAGGAATGTGAGGAGAGGAGGGAGAAGAAACTGGCTAGGATGCAGATAAATAAGCAAATAATTTTGTTTTTTAAAATTTTTTATATTTTCAGTGTAACTTTTTTTGTAGTATATTGCAACTAAAACATCTGGTATTAGTTTTATAATAAGAGATGTTACTAGCCGGGCGGTGGTGGCGCACGCCTTTAATCCCAGCACTCGGGAGGCAGAGGCAGGCGGATCTCTGGGAGTTCGAGGCTAGCCTGGTCTACAAGAGCTAGTTCCGGGACAGGCACCAAAGCTACGGAGAAACCCGGTCTCGAAAAACCTAAAAAAAAAAAAAAAAAAAAA
>NW_026068196.1:346742-384541 GCF_014885135.2 Alexandromys fortis
AAAAAAAAAAAAAATAAGAAAAATCAATGAGTAAACTAACAGCAAGCCCAGAAGAAAAGCTTAAAAAAATCAGGATGAAAATTCTTTGAAGAAACATAAAAGCTGTGTTTAACATAAAATATTGTGACTTTCTTATTCTTTCCAAGAAATGTCAACTAGATGGTGATGTTGGACTCTAGCGTCCAAACACCGAGAAGGAGTCGCCCCCAGAGACCATCTCACACACTACAGCCGATGCAAAAGCATGAGGATTTTATTAATTCTGTAATGACAGGGTCCCCCAGCATTCGGAAAGCCGAGAGACCTCGAATAGCGGGTACAGTCTACTTTTAAAGGGGCCACAGAAGCAAGGGGGGTTGTTCTTTGACTATCCTGATTGGCTTATTTGAAAGGGCTATTACCAATAATTGACTGGAGAGCTGTTGCCAGATCAGATGAGGTAAGAGGTCATTTTGACCCTGTTTCCCAGGGGACCAAACCAAAGCATACGTATATGGGTAATTGTTCAGGAACTGAGTACGTGGGAGTGTAGCTGTTAGGTCCTTGGTTCCCAGGGGAGGAGGGGAAGCACTATGGCATAGATGCTGAGAGGTTTCAGAATTGTCAAAAATGGCTTCAGAATTGTCTTAAAGTCTTACAGTGAAAGCATACATCCAAACAGTGCATTGGGTAAATGTTGATTGAGAATCTACTGTATACGGGACCTGAGATGAAGTCATGTTGGTTCATGTTATTTCTGTCCTGTGTTGATTTAGAGCAAAACAGACAAGTTTAATATTTTGAACCTAATTCCTAGTTATTATGTCGTATTATATTTCTAAGCCCTGAAATGCTATTTTCGATTTGTTGATGCTTGCAAGCTAACTCTGGGAAGAGACACTTCAAATCTGTGGACAGTCCTCAGCTCCTAGATCATATGTCACCACTGCAGTTGAATTCGTCTAGACAAGGCTTTAGAAAGACAGATAATTGCTTGCTTTTCTAGAGTCTACCTTTGTCTCACAAGGATGGCTTTAATGAAGGATTCTGAGTTCTCCAGGGTTTGCCATGCTGTTTTAGTCTCTTGCTATTCAGAGTTGGTAGGGAAATGCCTCCAACAGAGTTATCTTCTTATCACAGGAGAAGAAAGCGGAGCAAAGTTGTCCTGGATATAGAGAATTGTCAAATTTAAGATGACTGGACCTTCCCACTGCATCTTCCTGTGTTAGGTTTGTCATGGATTCTCAAAATTAGTACCATGTATTGTCTGTCTAAATCCCTGTACATGCTTATGATTTAAATGCTTTAGTGAGAAAGTTGTAAAATAAGTGAAGTTGTATGGAAGTAAAATGACACATCTGCCATAAGCCACAAATCACAAAATAACATTCCCATCCCTCTAATCATCCATGAATAAAATTAATTGACAAAGAGAAGACAAATCCTAATACACAAGTCCTGTAAATTTTAGCTATCCTATTGCATGAACAGAAACATTTTTTCAGAAAATACAAACTTTTTTTCCAAATGCTCTATCATATTCCTTTAAAATATTATGTAGTGTACATGTGTAGAGGCATTCAAAACAGATGTTTATAAAAATATACATACTAAGCAGAGTAGTGGTGGCACAGGCTTCTAATCCTAGCACTCGGGAGGCAGAGGCAGGTGGATCTCTGTGAGTTTGAAGCCAGCCGGGTCTACAAGAGTTAGTTCGAGGACAGGCTCCAAGGCTACAGAGAAACCTGTCTTGAAGAAAACTCAATATATATATATATACATACTAATGGTATCTTTTAAAGATTTAATTGGCTTAAAGTTTTCTTGAAAGAATTTTATAATTGTTAACCAAACTTTAAACCATTTACTGGAGATTTCAATGAACAAACTCTCTTCAAAGAACCAGTTATAGTTTTTATAGTTTGTGCAAGATATAAGATAAGGTGATTAAAAAAAAAAAAAATAATATTCTTCAATACAGAGAGAACAAACAGAACCAAACTGGTGGCTTTAATGACGAAGCGTTAGCATAAGTTATGGAAAATGCCTGAAGGAGCCAAAAGTAGAGCATAAAATAAGCGAGGAAAGAATCTCAAGAAGAAGAATATTGATTTAGGAATGGATAAGAATAAAAGTGGGAAAGATACATGATCTATGGAAATATGACAACTACCTGTTTTCTGGAGCAAGAACTCCAGAGAAGTAAGACAGAACTGTCAAGATGTCCATTTAAGTTGGAGTTCATCATAACCAGCAACTTTGGAAAGATTCATTTATTTTTATTTTATGTACAGGAATGTTTGTCTACACATCTGCATGTATATCACATGTGTGCAGTCTCAACAGAAGTCAAAGAAGCACTCCCAAGCCCTTGTAACTGTAGTTGAAAATGGTTGTGAGGCACTATGTAGGGGCTAAGAACTGAACCCAGGTCCTATTCAAGAGCACCAAGTGTTCATAACTGCGGAGCCATCTCTTGAGCCCTAGCAATTGTGCTTTAAAATAACGATTCTCAACTTGGTCTCACATGCTGAGCTAGCAATGAGCTTTTAAAGCCAAACTATGGGTGAATTATTTCAGGATTTCAGAAATAGCCAGGCATCATGAATTTTTATTTATTTATTTTATTTTTTGAGACCAGGTATCCTGTAACACACGCTGGCTTCAAATTCAATAAGTGGCCAGGAAATGGTTGGACTTCTGATCTTCTTGCCTCCACCTCATGCGTGCAAGGATTACAGGAATGCACCACCACAGCTACCTCATGCAGTACTATGGAGGAGAAACGGGACTTTGTGGATGCTAGGGAAGAACTTTGCCAACTGAGAAACATCTCAGACCATATAAATGAGTTGTAAAGTTCCTTGGTGATTCTAATGAAGCCAGGCATTGACAAGACTGTCAGAGGAGGGCTTCTTTGAGCTCTTTTTTTTTCATTTATTAAAGATTTCTGTCTCTTCTCCACCTCCGCCTCCCCTTTCTCTCCCCCTCCCCCAATTAAGTCCCCCTCCCTCGTCAGCCCAAAGAGCAATCAGGGATCTCTGCCCTGTGGGAAGTCCAAGGACCACCCACCTCCATCCAGGTCTCATAAGGTGAGCATCCAAACTGCCTAGGTTCCCACAAAGCCAATACGTGCAGTAGGAACAAAAACCCATTGCCATTGTTCTTGATGTCTCAGTAGTCCTCATTGTCCGCTATGTTCAGCGAGTCCGGTTTTAACCCAGGCTTTTTCAGACCCAGGCCAGCTGGCCTTGGTGAGTTCCCGATAGAACATCCCCATTGTCTCAGTGTGTGGGTGCACCCCTCGCGGTCCTGAGTTCCTTGCTCGTGCTCACTCTCCTTCTGCTCCTGATTTGGACCTTGAGATTTCAGTCCGGTGCTCCAATGTGGGTCTCTGTCTCTGTCTCCTTTCATCGCCTGATGAAGTTTAATATTCAGGAGGATGCCTATATGATTTTCTTTGGGTTCTCCTTCTTATTTAGCTTCTCTAAGAACCCGAATTATAGGTTCAATGTCCTTTATTTATGGCTAGAAACCAAATATGAGTGAGAACATCCCATGTTCCTCTTTTTGGGTCTGGCTTACCTCACTCAGGATGGTGTTTTCTATTTCCATCCATTTGCCTGCAAACTTCAAGAAGTCCTTGTTTTTTACTGCTGAGTAGTACTCTAATATGTATATATTCCATACTTTCTTCATCCATTCTTCAATTGAAGGGCATCTAGGTTGTTTCCAGGTTCTGGCTATTACAAACAATGCTGCTATAAACATAGTAGAGCATATACTTTTGTTGTGTGATAAGGCCTCTCTTGGGTATATTCCCAAGAGTGGTATTGCTGGGTCCATGGGTAGGTTGATCCCAAATTTCCTGAGAAACCTCCACACTGCTTTCCAGAGTGGTTGCACAAGTTTGCATTCCCACCAGCAATGGATGAGTGTACCCCTTTCTCCACAACCTCTCCAGCAAAGGCTATCATTGGTGTTTTTGATTTTCGCCATTCTGACAGGTGTAAGATGGTATCTTAAAGTTGTCTTGATTTGCATTTCCCTGATCGCTAAGGAAGTTGAGCATGACCTTAGGTGTCTTTTGGCCATTTGAACTTCTTCTGTTGAGAGATCTCTGTTCAACTCAGTGCCCCATTTTATAATTGGGTTGATTAGCCTTTTACGGTCTAGTTTCTTGAGTTCTTTATATATTTTGGAGATCAGACCTTTGTCAGTTGTGGGGTTGGTGAAGATCTTCTCCCAGTCAGTGGGTTGCCTTTCTGTCTTAGCAACAGTGTCCTTTGCTTTACAGAAGCTTCTCAGTCTCAGGAGGTCCCATTTATTCAATGAGGCCCTTACTGTCTGTGCTGCTGGGGTTATACGTAGGAAGTGGTCTCCTGTGCCCACGTGTTGTAGAGTACTTCCCACTTTCTCTTCAATCAGGTTCAGTGTGTTTGGACTGATATTGAGGTCTTTCACCCACTTGGACTTGAGTTTTGTGCATGGTGATAGATATGGGTCTATTTTCATTCTTCTACAGATTGACATCCAGTTTTGCCAGCACAATTTGTTGAAGATGCTCTCTTTTTTCCATTGTATACTTTTAGCTCCTTTATCGAAAATCAGGTGTTCATATGTTTGTGGGTTAAAGTCAGGGTCTTCTATTCGATTCCATTGGTCGACTTCTCTGTTTTTATGCCAATACCAAGCTGTTTTCAATACTGTAGCTCTGTAATAGAGTTTGAAGTCAGGGATGGTAATGCCTCCAGACGTTCCTTTATTGTATAAGATTGTTTTGGCTATCCTGGGTTTTTTGTTTTTCCATATAAAGTTGATTATTGTCTTCTCCAGATCTGTGAAGAATTTTGATGGGATTTTGATGGGGA
Source organism: Alexandromys fortis (assembly GCF_014885135.2). NCBI lineage: Eukaryota > Metazoa > Chordata > Mammalia > Rodentia > Cricetidae > Alexandromys > Alexandromys fortis. Next base: position 351,593 of record NW_026068196.1, read on the forward strand.
TTGCATTGAATCTATATATTGCTTTTGGTAGAACTGCCATTTTTACTCTGTTGATCCTCCCAATCCAAGAGCAAGGGAGATCCTTCCATTTTCTGGTATCCTCTTCTATTTCTTTCTTCAAAGTCTTAAAGTTCTTGTCAAATAGATCCTTCACTTCCTTGGTCAGGGTTACCCCAAGATATTTTATGCTCTTTGTGGCTATCATGAAAGGTGATGCTTCTCTGATTTCCCTCTCTGTTTCTTTATCCTTAGTGTATAGGAAGGCAACTGATTTTTTGGAGTTGATCTTAAACTGATTCTTTGGAGTTGATTTTTTGGAGTTGATTCCTAAAGATAAACACCTTTAGGAATGTGGCAGGATACAAGATCAACATCGTAAAAATGGCAATTCCACCGAAGGCAATTTATAGATTCAGTGCAATCCCCATCAAGGTCCCATCAAAATTCTTCACAGATCTTGAGAGGACAATAATCAACTTTATATGGAAAAACAAAAAAATCCAGGATAGCCAAAACAATCTTATACAATAAAGAAACTTCTGGAGGCATTACCATCCCTGACTTCAAACTCTATTACAGAGCCACAGTATTGAAAACAGCTTGGTATTGGCATAAAAACAGAAAGTTGACCAATGGAATCAAATAGAAGACCTGGATTTTAACTCTCAATCATATGAACACCTGATTTTCGATAAAGGAGCTAAAAGTATACAATGGAAGAAAGAAAGCATCTTCAACAAATGGTGCTGGCATAACTGGATGTCAACCTGTAGAAGAATGAAATTAGATCTATATCTATCACCATGCACAAAACTCAAGTCCAAATTGATCAAAGACCTCAATATCAATCTGAACACACTTAACCTGATAGAAGAGAAAGTGGGAAGTACTCTACAACATATGGGCACAGGAGATCTCTTCCTATGTATAATCCAAGCAGCACAGACATTGAGGGCAACATTAAATAAATGGGACCCCCTGAAACTGAGAAGCTTCTGTAAAGCAAAGGACACTATCATTAAGACAAAAAGGCAGCCCACTGACTGGGAGAAGATTTTCACCAACCCCGCAACAGACAAAGGTCTCATCTCCAAAATATATAAAGAACTCAAGAAACTAGACTTTGAAATGCTAATTAACCCAATTAAAAAATGGGGCACTGAACTGAACAGAAAATTCTCAATAGAAGAACTTCAAATGGTCAAAAGATACTTAAGGTCATGCTCAACCTCCTTAGTGATCAGGGAAATGCAAATCAAAACAACTTTGAGATACCACTTTACACCTGTCAGAATGGCTAAAATCAAAAACACCAATGATAGCCTTTGCTGGAGAGGTTGTGGAGTAAGGGGTACACTTATCCATTGCTGGTGGGAATGCAATCTTGTGCAACCACTTTGGAAATCAGTGTGGCAGTTTCTCAGAAAATTGGGAGTCAACCTACCTCAGGATTCAGCAATACCACTCTTGAGAATATACCCAAGAGATGCCCCATCATATTACAAAAGCATTTGTTCAATTATGTTCATAGCAGCATTATTTGTAATAGCCAGAACCTGGAAACAACCTAGATGCCCTTCAATGGAAGAATGGATGAAGAAAGTGTGGAATAAATACATATTAGAGCAGTAAAAACCAATGACATCTTTAATTTTGCATACAAATGAATGGAAATAGACAACACTATCCTGAGTGAGGTAACCCAGACCCAAAAAGATGAAAATGGGATGTACTCAGTCATAATTGGTTTCTAGCCATAAATAAAGGACATTGAGCCTATAATTAGTGATCCTAGAGAAGCTAAATAAGAAGATGAACCCAAAGAAAAACATATAGTTATCCTCCTGGATACTGGAAGTAGACAAGATTGCCGGGCAAAAATTGGGAACTTGGAGGTGGGGTGCGATGGGGGTAAGGGGAAATGGGGAGAGAAAAGTGAGAAGGGGAGGATGGGGGGAGCTTGGGGGAATGGGATGTTTGGGATAAAGGAAGGGTGGATATGGGAGCAGGGAAGTATATATTCTAATTAAGGGAGCCATCTTAGGGTTGGCAAGAGACTTGACTCTATAGGGGCTCCCAGGTGTCCATGGAGATGTCCCCAGTTAGTTCCTTGGGCAGCTGAGGAGAGGGAGCCTGAAATGGCCCTTTCCTATAGCCATACTGATGAATATCTTGCATATCAACATAGAAGCTTCATCTGGCAATGGATGGAGATAGAGACAGAGACCCACACTGGAGCATCGGACTGAGCTCTTAAGGTCCAAATGAGGAGCAGAAGGAGGGAGAACATGAGCAAGGAAGTCAGGACCTCAAGGGGTGCACCCACCCACTCCGACGGTGGGGCTGATCTAATGGGAGCTCACCAAGGCCAGCTGGACTGGGACTGAAAAAGCATGGGATAAAACCGGACTCTCTGAACATGGTGGACAATGAGGGTTGCTGAGAAGCCAAGGACAATGGTACTGGGTTTTGATCCTACTTCATGTTCTGGCTTTGTGGGAGCCTAGCCAGTTTGGATGTTCACCTTCCTAGACCTGGGTGGAGCGGGGAGGACCTTGGACTTTCCACAGGGCAGGGAACCCTGACTGCTCTTCGGACTAGAGAGGGAGGGGGAAAAGAGTGGGGATAGGGAGAGAGGAGTGGGGGTAGGGAAATGGGAGCTGGAAATGTTTTTCAATAATAATAATAATAATAGGGGGCTGGAGAGATGGCTCAGTGGTTAAGAGCATTGCCTGCTCTTCCAAAGGTCCTGAGTTCAATTCCCGGCAACCACATGGTGGCTCACAACCATCTATAATGAGATCTGGTGCCCTCTTCTGGCCTGCACGCATACACACAGACAGAATATTGTATACATAATAAATAAATATTTAAAAAAAAATTTGTGCTCCTATACAAAGTGAAGACAATAGTGCCTACCTCCTAGAAGCTGCTGGGAGATTTAAGAAATAACACTTTAATGGACATGAGCCAGTGTTGCCACTGGCACCAGCAGTAGCACATCTTTCCTATGCAGGACAACTGGTACATGGACTCAAGATGTTATCAAGAACCAAGAAGACACCTAGTCTTCAGCTTTCCCTTATCACCAGAGCAAGATGGTCATGGCTGGGACCATTAAGAATGATAACACAAGGACAGTGTAGAAACATGGAAAGTCCCACATGTTAAATACACATGAAAAAAAATAATAATAATAAATTACTTGAGCTAATGGTAGCTCACCAGCTCTGACCATACCAGGAAGGAACCAACATAGGACCAACCTAGGCTCTTGGAAATTAGATGACTGTTGTATAACTGGAGCAGACTGAGGGGCTACTGGCAGTGGAACCAGGATTCATCCCTACTGCTTGTACTGGCTTTTTGTAACCCATTCTCTTTAGAGGGATACCTTTTCAGCCCAGATATAGTAGATAGGACTTTGGCCTTTCTCAAAGCAATGTGCCTTACCTCCTCTGAGGAGTGGTGCCTTAGATGGGAGGAGGGTAGAAAGGATGGAAGTAGGGTGGAAAGGATGGGAGGAAGGGAGAGAGTGGGAACTTGGATTGGTATTATAAAATGAAAAAGATATTTAAAAAAATAAAACAAGAAAAACAGTTAGGCAGATGACTGTCCTTTCTTCCCCTCTCATCTGCTAATAGAAATGCTGAGATTACAACGCACGCTACCATGTCTGACTTGTACATGTGTTCTGCGGTACGAACTCAGGTCCTCATTCTGGAGCTGCAGGCAGTTTAATCACTGACCCCTGTCTCCAGCTCCACTGCAGTAATCTGGTGTCCCTGTTCCTGGTGTATTTTTCCAGAATCAGAAACTCTAGGTTTCTCTGTAGAAGGAGCCAGGTATCACTTCCAGCTTCCACATCTGTGGACAAACATGTGCACACAAAGATATATGTACACTTTCATAATACATACACACAGCTACAAGTTGAGCCAGGCACCCTTAGTATCAAAAGACTGGTAGTTGTACATACAGGGTCAAACCGTGGTTCTTACAAGCTTTACATCCAGTTTAGAGATTGATGTGGGAATCACTTCTCAGGCTAGCAGTGCAGCAGAAACCAATTTCACTGCTCCCCTTATTCAGAATGCTATAGCCAGGTGTCATCTTGAGAGGCAGCTTACTGTTTGAGACTGAGCAATTCTGGATCCTGGAAAGCCAGGACATAATAATTCAGGGAGCCTTGCATCAGCTTTGGGTGCTGAGAGAGAGCCATAAATATCAGTCTTTCTTTGTGTGTACTTGTTTCTGTACATGAGTGTGTACAAATGTGTATGGAGATTGTAGGTTTCTATCAGTTGTCTTCCTTAGGCACATGACACAATATATTTGAGACAGGCTGTTTCACGGAACCTAGAGTACACTGATTGAGCTAGTTGGCTTTCTTGTAAGTTGTAGGTGTTCTCTTGCTTTTATTTCTCCCCTGTACTTGGGTTTCTAGTACATGCTACTTTTTACATAGGGGCTGGGCAGCAAACAGAGTTCCACTTGCTTTCACTGTTCTAGTTGAGCTACATCTTCACTACCCAAATTAGTATTTCATAGGAAGAAGACCAGAACTTGTGCAAAGATTAACTAGGTGTAATATTGTGTTGTGGATGATCCATTCATTAGGGCCCTGTCATTGTGTAGAAATTGTGGAGTCCCATTAACCAGTGATTCTCATTGAGAGTCAGAATTAAAAGCCTGTGATAGTCTGATTGCCTAAAACTCTACCTTCCTTATGACTCTTATAGCCATAGGTGGTTTGCAGTTAAGTAGTGTCTGCAAACACTGAGAGTTGCAGGAATATTGACCCATTCTCTAGGGTGTTTCAGTAGAGAGATCAGTGCTTTCCTTGCCTCTCAGAACTCTAGGGATACCTACTACAGTGATGTTTACTTAGACAATGTCAAAGGGTTGAATGGAAAGAGTCAAGAGAGAGATGGAGATACATTCCAAAACAAGAAAACAATGATTCATCATGGTTAATTGATCCCTAGTTAGAATACTCCTGCATTATCCCTAGGGCTAACTCTTCCCAGATACCTTATTCCCCTGACTCCACAATCAAACTCGAAGTAAAGTCTAAAGTGATTCATTTCTCAATGTGCAGAGCACATAATAGTTGTCCAGGGAAGGAGTTCCCAGGAGAGGTCCAGAAGGCAGCCTTTGTGGGAAAGTCCCTATGCTGTCAATTTAGTGTTGTCATCTTGGCCCAGCTGGCATTACAGGTCCTTTGCTTGGAGAGGTCTCTTTTCTCATAGATGGCTTTCCTCTTTGCTCTTGTCTGGTTCACCAAAGGCCATTTCAATTCTGGTGTCTTTAGTGACTTTTGTAGAATCAGAAATGGTCTTCCTCAATGAATCTGCTGATTTCAACTTCAATAACAGAAGTAGAGTATCCATTTATATATAATACAGAGAGGTTTAGGAATCCAAAGAGCAGAGAAAGCCAAATCCTAATTTTTCTTGGCTTTTGAAATTGATGATTGAAACTGTATTGCAGTCTTGGAAATCTTTCCTGCTCATGCTCTTGAGCTGGGATAGAAAGCTGTCTAGAGTAGAGGTTTTGATTCAGAGAGAACTCTCAGAATGGTTGTACTACTGAACTAGCATAATTTGCATAAGATCATTGTTGTGTCTTTCCTGGCAATAGTCTGTCTGATAGGGATACAGACCTGAGCAAGATTGTGGTGCAATTTGTTGGCAGAGTTCAGAATGTGAACACAGGCTGTGAGATTCCTGTTGTTCCTGTGGTGCTGCTTTTGGGGTAATTAATGCAGCTTCGTAGCAAGTGAATACGTCCAGGGTTAGAGAAGGCAGAGTGATGTGCACTAAAGGGAAGGCCTGCTTTGCAGAATAGTAGCCAACGTGTTTGTGTGTCAGGGTGGACTCTCCTGCTGGCTCCATTGTACACATATGCTTGTTCTGACCCCTGGTCTCTGCTGAGGAAATTCCAGGTATGATAATGTTTGCATTGCAGTATCCTGGAAACCTTTACTAGTAATTTGATGAATGTCAGCAATCCCTTAAGTCACAGGGTGTTGCTGTTAGAGCACGAGAGGACAACCTTGATAGAAATCAGAGAAAAACGTCTTCAAAGATCCCAAAGTAGATTAGAGAAATGTCAGCAATTTCCTAAGGGAATCAAGAAGCCAGATAATGGAGTGCTTTTGATAAGGGTATCCACAGAGACCATTGGCTGGATAGTGATGTGGTAAGTGATTGATAAGTATGTGTGTTTCTACATCTCCCAGCTGCTGAAGCAATCAGAGATTGCAAGGAGAACTTCATTTGAGCCTCTAAAATTATTTCATTATTTATTTATTTTTTAAACTAACTAATTAATTTGTGCCACTGCTATTTGTATGGAGTTCAGAAGATAACCTGTAGGATTTAGGTTTTTTCTTTCATCATTTGAACCCTATGGTTTGAATTCAGTTTGTCAAGCTTGGAGCATGCTTCCTTAATCAACGAACCTTCTTACTGGACTTAAAGTTCATATGTAAAACTTCATAGGATGAGACTGAAATACCCATTTAAGTGATAGATGTAAAGATGAGATGTTGTTCTGCCTTGGTTAACATATGGTCTAAGAAATATGTTTCTTCATTGGTTCAATTAATTTTTGAAGAATGCATTTAGTTCTGAGTTCTTTTCTTGAAAACATAAACAATCTAGATTGTATGATGACCTTGTAGATCTTAAGTACGTGTAATATGAGAATTTTCCCCAGTGAGATAGGTCAAACATAGCATCTACTTGCCCAAAATCCATGACAGTCTGATGTAATGATTATAGTAAAGTTCAGTTTGAGCTACAAACCCCTGGAGTTCTTTGCATGCCCTGCAAAGAGACTGTAGGAGAGTCTCTTTTTGGTAACATGGCTTACCAAGTTACCTCTTGGTCTCCTCTCCAGTTACTCTTTTCTGTTTCCACATCTTTGGGAAGGGACCCTCAAGACTTGAAAATTTCACATTTCCTAAATGTGTGAAGTTTCTTTACTTCCTGTTTCAGGAGCATCTTCCTGTCCTTCACGATTTAGGGATTGTTGCACTCAGGAGGATATTGTAAAAAATACAAAAGGGTGGGGGAAAGCCTAAGAAATATAGGGTACTGCTTGTTAGATCAATTTAGATTCCTTTGAGTTATGTTTCACCAAGGCAATTCAGCAATCAATCTTATTAGTATTCATATGAGAACTAGATAAATTATGGATAGGAAATCTTGGCTGATGAACATCTACAATCCTTATTTCTTCTGTCCATAATACACGATTTGGTGGGCACAAATACATGTAGGAGGTATCTCCTGCTTATCTTCAGGGGAGTCTGTACAGAGCGGCTTCGTTATGCTTTATGTTACTACTCTTCTGTGTTTCTTTAATCCAGCAGCTCTCAGTCTGTGAGTCACAACCAAGAATACTTAGAATTCATAACTAGCAGTGAAAGCAATTTTATGTTTTTGGGTCACCACAATACTACGAGGAACCGTATCAAAGGACTGCAGTACTGGGAAGGCTGAGAACTACTACTTTAAACTGTCCTTAAGTTTCCATGAAAACAATATGAAACACAGTGACTCATTTCGAAAGAACCAAAACTTAATAATCTTTTATTATTAAGACCCCCCCACAATTCCTTATTCATGTACTATGTATCTTGATCGCATGCAGGTGGGCTCCCTCCTACCTCTCCCCTATCATGTACTTCTCCCTCCCGTTCCTCCCTTTTGTTTGTAGCTTACTCAGACTGTGTCACACTCCTTGATGGAAAGTGGGTTGCTCTCATGCAGGTGATCCTAACACAAGTGAGTTTAGGAATACAGTGGACATGTCCTGTCTAGTGGACAGCATTTCACAAATTTCAACCCCATTGACACTCGATAATTCTACAAAAGCCTTGGGGATCAGCCTTGGGTAGTCAAGTTTGTATGGCACCTTGCATTGTACTTGGTGAGTTGTCACCTCAGCTCCCATGTTGGGCCTTCTATACAATGTAGATATTCTGGTACTTCACAGTGATGATGATTTTCAAGAGAGATTTGTAGGTTTGTCTTTTTAAAATATCAGTTGGAGAGCTAGAGTGGTTGCATAATTATAAATAGATACACTTCTACAAATTGTCCACATGTGGCCCAGTATCATGTCCAATGGATATATACAAAGAAACTGAAAATATGTAAATAAAGAAAAAAATCTTTACATTTATCCTTAAAAAGAAAGTGTTCATTGTGAAGTTGTGTTCCTCGCATCACACTCCTGTCCTCTCCTGGATTCCTCAGAGGTTGAGGAGAGGAAGAGCATGTGGAGGTGGAACCAGACGTCTCTGGAAGACTTCATCCTTCAAGGGCTCTTTGATGACTCCTTCAACCACCTTTGTCTTTTCCTCCTGATCATGCTGGTGTTCCTTACTGCAGTGAGTGGCAACAGCCTCACCATCCTCCTCATCTGCGCTGACCCCCGTCTTCACACACCAATGTACTTCCTGCTCAGCCAGCTGTCCCTCATGGATCTGATGCATGTCTCCACAACCATTCCCAAGATGGCGACCAACTATCTGTCTGGGAAGAAGTCCATCTCGTTTGTGGGCTGTGCCATCCAGCACTTCATGTACCTGTCTCTTGGTGGTGCAGAGTGTGTCCTCCTGGCTCTCATGTCTTATGACCGCTATGTTGCCATCTGTCACCCCTTACGCTACACTGTGCTCATGAGCAGAAGAGTCAGAGTGATGATAGCTGTCATGTCATGGTTGAGTGGATCTGCTAACTCCCTAATCCACACATCTGTCTTGATGAACTTCCCGTTTTGTGGCTCAAGAATCATCCAGCACTTCTACTGTGAATTTCCAGCTGTTTTGAAGTTGGTGTGTGGGAATATCACTGTGTATGAGAACACAGCCTACATCAGCACCGTTATTCTTCTTCTCCTCCCCATCATTTTTGTCTCTACATCCTATGGACTCATTCTCCACAGCATCATGCAGATGCGTTCAGTTGGGAGTAAGAGAAATGCCTTTACCACATGCAGCTCTCATCTTACCGTGGTTTCTCTTCTTTTTGGTGCGTGTCTGTTCTCCTATATGAGACCCCGATCCCAGCGCACTCCATTGCAAGACAAAGTGGGTTCTGTTTTCTATAGCATCATTACTCCTACCCTGAATCCCCTCATTTATACTTTGAGGAATAAGGATATTGCTAAGGCTCTGAAAAAAGTGTTGAGGAGAGATCTTTTCACCAAGTGATCATGGTTATAGTTTTCTGGAATATATAGTTGAGTATCGTATGTCTTGAACTGATTTAAGCAAATTCCCGATGCTTTTTGACTAGTGCACAAATAACATGGATCCTAATCTAATATGATATCCATCATTGAAACTGATAGAATAGCTGTGCTGCCATCTTGGACCCTTTACCTGAACTTTTGTTTCTAAGAAGGGCACTGAGTCTTCTACAAAACATCTCATGTGCTTTAAAATTGACCAAACCACAATCTAATCCCTTCCCAGGTATACAACCTTGGCCACCTGTGCACACATACAGTCCCCTTTCCTTCCCCAATCTTCTAACCCCCAAAAACTCTTATTTCCTGCGTAAAAGTGTGTGCCCTTTTTTGGTTTTTCACAGTAAGGTTGCAACTCCTGTTGAACAGGCTTCTGACTGCAGATTCCTTTTCTTTGCCATCCTTTTCCTAATGTGAATACTATTTAGTACATACTATGAAACTCCTGAAGAGCTAAGGAAAAAGTAAATCCAAACCCAAACCAAACCTAAATAATGTTTTGAAAGGAGGCATAGATAATGCAGCTCGGTCAGTACAGTGATTGTCTGGCATTCCCAAAATCCTGGCTTAGATCTGCAGGAGTGCTTTGAATTGGGCTTGGTGGTATAAATGTCTTGACCCCTGAACTCATGTCGATCAAAAATTCATGGTTATGCCCAGCGATGGTGGCGCATGCCTTTAATCCCAGCACTCAGGAAGCAGAGGCAGCCGGATCTCTGTGAGTTTGAGACCAGCCTGGTCTACAGAGCTAGTTCCAGGACAGGCTCCAAAGTCACAGATAAACTCTGTCTCGAAAAACCAAAAAAAAAAAAAAAATTCATGGTTATCCTCAGGATCATAGTGAGTTTCAGCCTCAAAATTAAACCACCAAAACAAAACCAACCAACAACTAGTGATTCAACCCCCAAAAGACATAAAGATTCAATGACATACCCAAAATATTAAGATAAAACCACAGCGGGCTCTAGATAAAGCTTCACATACTATATTAAATAGGTATGAGGAGAGTGGACATTGCTGCCTTGTTCCTGATTTTAGTGGAAATGCTTTGAATTTCTGTTTAAGTTGATGCTGGCTGTGGACTTCTATCAAGTGGTACTTATTATGTTGAGATATATCCCTTGTATCACTAGCCTCTCCAGAACTTTTGCTATGAAGCTATGTTAGAATTCTTTTTCTAATTAAATAATCATGTTTTTAAAGTCTGTGTATATGGTAGATTATTTATGCTGATAATATTTATTATGTTGAACTTATAACCATTATGAATCTGAATCTCTGGGGGTGATGCCAATCATTGAGTGTAAATGATAAGCCCCGTTATTGGTTTCCCAATGTAGAGTGGCCAGCCTTGAAACTATATACAGATAAACAACTATAATGTACCCCATAGGTTGTATTTCTTAATTTGTGTATGTTACAAATATAAAAGAGAAAAATCCTGTTAACTTGAGAGTATAGGCATGGCAGGGGTTCATTGGACGGTGGCTGGGTAGTTGTGGAAAGAAAAGGGAGGGGAAAATGTTATAATTCTATTTAAATTAAGAACATAGCAAAAGATATAATGCCCTTTGTGTAGCTTTTCCAGTTTAGTAGTCTGCAGAGTTTTATAGTACTGTCTTATTGCTTTATTTTGGTTTCTGTTTTACTAATTTCAGCCCTGAGTTTGACTGTTTCTTCTCAATTATTATGCTGTTTTTATTTTTTTTTAGAATTTTCAAATGTTTCATTAATTTGTTGATACAAGAACACTCTCGTGTTTGATGTAGGTATGTAGTGCTATGAACTTGCCTCTTAACATTGTCTTTATTGTGTCTCATGTGTTTGGGTATGTTGTAGTTTAGTTTTATTGAATTCTAAATAGCTTTATATTTTTTTCTTGATTTCTGTCTTGGACCTTATTTCATCAAATAGTGAGTTGTTCAGCTTCCCTGATTTTTATATTTTTTTAGTCATCTACCACAAATCAATTCCCAAAGCCTGTGAATTACAGAATTATGTATAGAGACAGCAACTACTTTTTTCTCAGTTGTTTGTGTTAGACTCTTTTCTGTTGCTAATAAACCTGATGAAAAAAGCACAGTACATTTTTTGCAGAGTTTTCTTTTTATTTATTTTTTTATTACTTTATAAATAATACCATTCAAAATTTCCACTTCCTCCCCTCCTCCCACTTCCCTCCTGCTCCTCCACTCCCCCTCACCACTCCCCCTGCAGTGCTAAGAGAGGACAGGGTACCCTGCCCTGTGGGACGTCCAAGGCCCTCCCCTACCATCAATGCTTAGAAAGGTATGCATCCAGATCGTCTAGGATCCCCAAAAGCCAGTACATGCCGTGGAGACAAATCTCAGTGCCATTATCATTGGCTTCTCAGTCTGCTCCAATTGTCAGCCACATTCAGAAGATCCAGTTTGATCCCATGCTCGTTCAGTCCCAATCCAGCTGGATTTGGTGAACTCCCATTAGATCAGGCACACTGTCTCGGTGGGTGGACCAACCCCTCATAGTCCTGATTTCCTTTCTCATATTCTCCCTCCTTCTGCTCTTCAACTGGACCTTGGGAACTCAGTCCATTGCTCCGATGTGGTTCTCTGTCTCTATCTCCATCTGTTGCAAGGAGGAGCGGACTGCAACTTGTCACCAGCTTGCTTAACCCCTGAAATAACCACACAGAAAACTTTATTAATTAAATTACTACTTGGCCCATAAGCTCTAGCCTCTTATTGGCTAACTCTCACATCTTGATTCAACCCATATCTAATAACTTGTATATCACCATGAGATCGTGGATTACTGGGAAAAATTCAGCATGTCTGACTCTGGTGACTCCATGTCGGCTCTCTCTGCCTGCCTCCTTTTTCCCAGCATTCAGTTTTCCTTTCCCTCCCTATCTAAGTTCTGCCCTATGAAAAAGTCAAGGCAGTTTCTTTATTCAACCAATGAAAGCAACACAAATACAGAAGGACCTCCTACACCATCCGTCTCCGGACGAAAGTTCTATGTCATCAGTCTGATTAAGAGACAAGGCCAGTTCAGACGCCCTCTCCTCCAATGCTCAGGGTCCTAGCTGGGAACTTCTCAGTGGACACCTGGGAACCCCTCTAGAACCAAGCCTCTTGCCAACCCCAAAATGGGTCCTGTAATTAAGATATCTTCTTCCCTGCTCCCATTTCCATCCTTCCTCCCCTTCAACCATCCCACTCCCCCAATCTCTCCCCAACACTTCCCTTCTCCCTTCTCTCTCCCACCTCTCCTCTTCCTCAACCCCCACTCCTACCCCCATGCTCGCAACTTTTGCCTGGAAATCTTGTCTGCTTTCAATTTGCAGGAGGATCTATATATGTTTTTCTTTGGGTTCACCTTATTACTTAACGTTTCTAGGATTGTGAACTATAGGCTCAATAATGTCCTTTGTTTATGGCTAGAATCCACTAATGAGTGAGTACATACCATATTCATATTTTTGGGTCTGGGTTATCTCACTCAGGATAGTGTTTTCTGTTTCCACCCATTTGCATGCAAAATTCAAGATGTCATTGTTTTTTACTGCTGAGTAGTACTCTAATGTGTAGATAAGTCACACTTCTTTATCCAGTCTTCCATTGAAGGACATCTAGGTTGCTTCCACAGTCTGATTATTACAAATAATGCTGCTATGAACATAGCTGAACAAATGCTTTTGTAGTATTATTGGGCATCTCTTGGGTATATTCCCAAGAGTGGTGTTGCTGAATCCTCAGGTAGGTTGACTCCCAATTTTCTGAGAAACCACCACACTAATTTCCAAAGTAGTTGCACAAGTTTGCATTCCTACCAGCAATGGATGAGTGTTCCCCTTATTCCACATCTGCCCCAGCATAGGTTATCATTGGTGTTTTTGATTTTATTTTTTCTATTTTTATTACTTAAAAAATACCAATCCAAACATCCAAACTCTGACTCCCTCTGCTCCTCCCAGTCCCCTTCCTCTTCCTCCAAAGGCCCTCCCCCCATTTCCTCCAACCTTAAGGGAGTGCCATGTACCCTGCCCTGTTGAAAGTCCAAGGCCTTCCCTATACATCTAGATTGAGCAAGGTTTACATTAAAAGAGAATAGGATTCCATGAAGCCGGTGTATGCACGTAGAGATACATCCCAGTGTCTCTATCAGTGGCCCCTCAGTCTGCCCCAACTGTCAACATCCTTCTGAGGGGCTTGGTTGTTCCCATGCTCATTCACTCCCAGTCCAGCTGGAGTTGGTGAGCTACCATTAGCTCAAGCAAACTGTCTCAGTGAATGTCCCCCTCATGATCTTGAATTCCTTGCTCATACTCTCACTCCCTTCCCTCTTTAACTGGATCTTGGGAGCTCAGTCCAGTGCTCCCATGTGGATCATTGCCTCTGTTCTCATCTCTTGTTGGCTGAATGATCAATGGTGATATTTAAGATAATCATCAGTCTGACTACAGGGTAAGGTCAGTTCAGACACTCTCTCCTCTATTGCTTAAGGTCTCAGCTGGGTTCATCCCTGTGGGTTCTTTGGCATTTTTCTAGAGCGAGGTTTCTTGCTAACTACATAATGGCTCCCTCAATCAAGATATCTCTTTCTTTGCTCTCATCTCTGTCCTTCCTCCATCTCGACCATCCCATTCCCTTAAGTTCTCCCCACCCCCCTGCTCCTCAATTTTTGTCTGATTCCAATTTCCAGGTGGGTCTATATATGTTTTTCTTTGGGTTCACCTTATTACTTAGTGATCCTGAACTACAGGCTCATTGTCCTTAGTTTATGGCTAGAATCCACTTATGAGTGAGTATATACCATATTCATTTTTTGGGGGTCTGGGTTACCTTACTCAAGGAGGGAATTAGAATTACTTTCTAATTCCCTCCATTTGCATGCAAAATTCAAGATGTCATTATTTTTTACTGCTGAGTAGTACTCTAATGTGTAGATGTACCACTCTTTCTTTATCCGTTCTTCAGTTCAGGGACATCTAGGTTGTTTTCAGGTTCTGGCTATTACAAATAATGCTTCTATGACATAGTTGAACAAATGCTCTTGTAGTATAATTGAACATCTTTTGGATATATTCCCAAGAGTGTAATTGCTGATTCCCAGTTTTCTGAGAAACTGCCACATAGATATCCAAAGTGGTTGCACAAGTTTGCACTCCCATGATCTATGGATGAGTGTCCCCTTGTTCCACAACTTCTCCAGATAAGCTATCATTAGTGTTTTTGATCTTAGCCATTCTGACAGGTGTAATATGGTATCTCAAAGTTGTTTTGATTTGCAGTTCCCTGAAAGCTAAGGAAGAAGAATATATCCTTAAGTATTTTTTGGCCATTTGAAATTCTGATTAGAATTCTCTGTTTAGTTCAGTATACCATTTTTAATTGGGTTATTTAGATTTTTAATGTCTTATTTCTTGAGTTCTTTACATATTTTGGAGATCAGTCCTTTGCCTAATGTGGGATTGATGAAGATTTTTTCCCCATTCAGTAGGTTGCCTTTTGTCTTATTGATTGTGTCCTTTGCTTTGCAGAAGCTTCTCAGTTTCAGGAGGTCCCATTTATTTATTGATGCTCTTTTGGTCTGTGCTACTGGGGCTATATTTAGGAAGTCGTCTCCTGTGACCATGCATTGAAGGTTACATCCCACTTTCTCTTCTATCAGGTTCAGTGTGGTCATATTTGTAATGAGGTTTTTAATCCATTTGGACTTGAGTTTTGCCCATGGTGGCAGATATGGACCTTTTTCCATTCTTCTACAGGTTGACATCCAGTTATGCCAGCACCATTTGTTGAAGATGCTTTCTTTTTTCCATTGTATCTTTTTTGCTTCTTTCTCAAAAATCAGGTGTTCACAGGTGTGTGAATTAATATCCAGGTCTTCAATTCTATTTCATTGGTCAATGTCTCTGTTTTTATGCCAATACCAAGCTGTTTTCATTACCGTAGCTCTGTAATAGAGTTTGAAGTCTGCGATGGTAATGCCTCTGGAAATTCCTTTATTGTACAGGATTGTTTTGGCTATTCTGGGTTTCTTGTTTTTCCATATGAGGTTGAGTATCATTCTTTCAAGGTCTATGAAGAATTTTGTCGTGTTTTTGATGGGGATTGCATTGAATCTATAGATCGCCTTTGGTAAGATTGCCATTTTTAGTATGTTGATCCTTTCTATCCAAGTTCAAGGGAGATATTTTCATTTTCTGGTATCTTCTTTAATTTCTTTCTTCAAAGATATAAAGTTTTTGTCAAATGGGTCTTTCACATCCTTTGTTAGTGTTACCCCAAGGTATTTTTTGTGATTTGTGTCTATTGTGAAAGGTGATGTTTTTCTGATTTCCTCTCGGCTTCTTTATCCTTTATGTATAGGAGGGCTACTGATTTTTTTGAGTTGATCTTGTGTCCTGCTACTTCACTTAAGGTATTTATCAGCTATAGGAGTTCTCTGGTAGAGTTTTTGGGGTCACTTACATACACTATCATATCATTTGCAAATAATGAAAGGTCAACTTCTTTTCTAATATGAATCCTCTTGACATCCTTATGTTGTCTTATTGCTACTGCTAAAACTTCATGAACTATGTTGAAGAGATATGGAGAGAGCAGACAGACTTGTCTCGTTCCTGATTTTAATAGAATCGCTTTGAGTTTCTTCTCATTTAATTTGATGTTAGCTGTCACCTTGCTGTATATTGCTTTTATTATATTTAGATATGATCCTTGTATCCCTAATCTCTCCAAGACCTTTATCATGAAGGGATGTTGAATTTTGTCAAATGCTTTTTCTGCATCCAATGAAATATTCATATGGTTTTTCTTTCAGTTTGTTTATATGGTGGGTTACAATGATTGATTTTTGTATGTTGAACCAGCCCTGCATCTCTGGGATGAAGCCTATTTGAACATGATGAATGATTTTTTTTGTGTGTTCTTGGATTCGGTTTGCTAGAATTTTATTGAGATTTTTTGCATCCATGTTCATGAGTGAGATTGATCTATAATTCTCTTTCTTTGTTGAGTCTTTGTGTGGTTTTGGTATCAGGGTAACTGTAACTTCATAAAAAGAGTTTGGCAGTGAGCCTTCTGTTTCTATTATGAGGAACACTTTGAGGAGTACAGATATTAGTTCTTCTTGAAAGTTCTGGTAGAATTTAGCACTAAAACCATCTAGCCCTGGGCTTTTTTTGGTTAGGAGGTTTTTGATGGCAGCTTCTATCTCCTTGCAGCTTATAGGTCTATTTACATTTTCACCTGGTCTTGATTTAATTTTGGTAGATGTTATATATCTAAAAATTGTCCATTTCTTTTACATTTTCCAGTTTTGTGGAGCACAGATTTTTGTAGTAGGACCTAATGATTCTCTGAATTTCCTCAGTGTTTGTTGTTATGTTCCCCTTTTCATTTCTGATCTTGTTAATTTGGATGTTCTCTCTCTGCCTTTTGATTAGTTTGGGTAAGGGTTTGTCAATCTTGTTGATTTTCTCAAAAAAAAAATGAAAACAAAACAAAACAAAAACCCCGCTCTTTGTTTCATTGATTCTTTGTATGGTTTTCTGTGTTTCTATTTTGTTTATTTCAGCCCTCAACTTGATTTTTTCCCTCTCTTCTTCTCCTTTGGGCGAGTCTGCTTCTTCTTTTTCTAGAACTTTCAGGCGTGCTGTTACATCATTGATGTGAGCTTTCTTCATTTTCCTTATGTGGACACGTAGTGCTATGAACTTTCCTCTTAGCACTGCTTTCATAGTGTTCCATAGGTTTGGGTATGTTGTGCCTTTATTTTAATTGAATTCAAGGAAGATTTTAATTTCTTTCTTTATTTCTTCATTGACCCAGGAGTGAAGGCGTAAGTCACGAACAATGCCACACCAGTTTGGAGTTATGATTAATAGGGTATTATTTATTTAAAGGGGAAAAAACTTAAAGATCACCGTCCCAGACAACAGCCATCTGCACAACCAGGAAGGGAGTCTAGTCTCCAGCAGAGCAGGAAGTGAAGAGAGCCAGCAGAGGAAATAGTCGCTTTTTTAAAGGGAGAGAGACCACGCCCCAATGGGCTGGTATCACAGCAGCTATTGGTTGAAGGGGCAGAAGGACCTCCTGCAACAGAATATATTGTTTTCTCTATTGATGGTGAAAGAAAACTTTGCTGGGTATAGTAGTCTGGGCTTGCATCCATGGTTTCTTAGTATCTGCAGCACATCTATGCAAGACCTTCTGGCTTTCATGGTTTCCATTGAGAAGTCAGGTACTGTAATTCTGATAACTTTACCTTTATATTTTACTTGACCTTTTCCCTTTGCAGCTCTTAATATTCTTTCTTTATTCTGTATGTTTTGTGTTTTGATTATTATATGGCGAGGAGATTTTTTTTGATCCAGTTTATTTGGTGTTCTGTAAGCTTCTTGTACCTTCATAGGAATATCCTTCTTTAGGTTGGGAAAGTTTTCTTCTATAATTTTATTGAATATATTTTCTGGGCCTTTGAGCTGTAAATCTTCTCCTACCCCTATTATTTTTAGGTTTGGTCTTTTCATGCTGTCCCAGATTTCCTGAATGTTTTAAGAATTTGTTGGATTTGCTGTTTTCTTTGATCAATGCATTGATTTCCTCTATAGTATCTTCAGGGTCTCAGATTCTTTNCCCAGATTTTCCGTATCAAGCCATACCTCATTTTGTGTTTTCTTTATTGCTTCCATTTTGGTCTTCAAGTGTTAAGCTGTTTCTTTTACCTGTTTTATTGCTTTTTCTTGGGTTTCTTTGAGGGATTTATGAATTTCTTCTAACTTTTTGTTTGTCTTCTCTTTCATTTCTTTAAGGAACTTTATCACTTCCTGTTTAATGGTCTCCATCATTTTCATAAGGTTATGTTTAAAGTCGATTTCTTCTACTTTTTCTGGGTTAGGATGTTCAAGTCTTCCTGTTGGGTATTCTCTGGATTCTGGTGTTATCACGTTGCTTTTCAGGATGTTGGAGGAATTATTGCATTGGTGCCTGCCCATCTCTTTCTCTCTGGATACCCTCCCCCAGCACAGGAGCAGGGTTTCTTGCCAGGTTCCAAGGCCTTGCAGTCAAATAGAGTAGTTCTCAGGATCCTATCAGTATGGGAGCAGGGAATCTTGCTGGTTCCAAGGACCTCTCCGGATCCCACCAACATGGGAGCAGGTTTTCTAGCCGGGTTTCAAGGACCTCAAAGACAAAAAGGCAGGCTCTCTGGATCCCCTCAGCAAGGGAACAGGGCCTCCTGCTGAGCTCTAAGAACCTCGCAGACCCAGAATATGGCATTTAAAATGTTTAAGAACTCAGAACTTTTTATGACAATGATACACATCTGCTCCTGGCAGCACCAATCTACTTCAAAAGAAAGATAGGCATTGAAGAGGCTCCTTATGGAGTTTGTTAGTCATTTGGGCAAGAAACTTCTCCTGCCTGAACTGCTTGACTAGACTTGCAGGACCCACAGAATAAATGACTGCTGAAGTTGCATAAAAGAACGTAAGAGAGTCCTTTGGGATTCCTGCTTCACGGAAAAGTCTGCTGGATACTAAGGTCCAGTAGGCTTAAGATGGGTGCCTGCAATGACACAATAGAACTTTGGGTGACTGTCAAGGCAGCGAGATGTCTCTGTCAATTCTAGAGTTTTGAAAGTTGGCTACAATGCAATTCCTGTTGATTTAGGTAATATTATATCCTTCTGGAGTCTTTGATGAAGTTTAATAACAGATAGTTACAATTACAGTTTTCCTTAGTTATGATAGAAGATAAATTAGATATAAATATTGTAACCATAATTGTTGCCACATACCTGTTTTGTTATATGAAGTTTTATTATATTAAAGTTAAAACCTTCCTTTTTATTTAGACAGAAAAGGGGAGGTGATGTATGCTGTGAATATGTTCTAGTGCCATTGTTTAATAAAGAAGCTGCTTTCGCTAAGTGGCTTAACAGAATATAGCCAGGCTGAAAGATCTCTCCTCTCTCTCTCTCTCTCTCTCTCTCTCTCTCTCTCTCTCTCTCTCTCTCTCTCTCTCTTTCTCTCTCCCTCTCTCTCTGGCAGAATTAAGTGAGAAGCCATGTAGCCAGATGTACCAGAACCTTGCCAGTAAGCCATTTGATACACAGCTTAATAAAAGTGGGTTAATTTAAGATATGAGTTAGCCAAATATACGCTTAAACTATTGGCTAAAGAGTACTGCAAATAATATAGTTTCTGAGTGATTATTTTGGGTATAAGCAGCTTGGAACAAATGAGCAGCCTCACAGCAACATAGATATAGTGCAGAGGACTTTTGTTTCGCCTCAAAGCAGTGTGCTAGACTTTGTTGACTCTCCATGGGAACCTTTACCCTCTCCTAGGAGTGGATGGGGGTTGGGGTGAGGGGAAGGTTGAGGGGACAGGAGAAAGGGAGGGAGTGGGAACTGGGGAACTGAAATTGGTATGTAAAATGAGGAAAGATATTTTTTAAATAAAAATAATAAAAACATCAGTGTTTCTTCATGCAAACTTGTTTCTGTATATGAGTGTGTACAAGTGCATATGGAGACTGTAAGTTTACATCAGGTGTCTTCCTTAGTCACTTGACAGTTAATATTTTTGGCCAGGGTCTTTCATGGAACGAAGAGCTCACTGATTGAGCTGGCTTGTCTTGCTAGGAAGTTGTAGGTGCCCTCTTACTTTCATTTCTCCCCTGTACTTGGGTACACACTACTTTTTACATAGGGGCTGGGCAGCAGAGTCCTACTTGCTTTCACTTTCCCAGTTTAGGGACATTTTCAGGATCTAAATTAGTCTTTTGTAGGAGGAAGGTCAGAAATTGTCCTGCAAAGAAGTTTAAGTAGGTGTAATATTGGGTTGTGGAGGGTCCAGTGGTCAGGGCCCTGTCATTGTCTGGACAGTGTGGAGTCCCATAAACCAGTGACTCTTATGGAGAGTTAGAGTTAAATGCCCATGATATTCTGGTTGCCTACCACTCTACCTTTCCTATGCAGTTCATAGTCACTCAGGACAGAGAGCTCTGAGCCTGTCTAATGGACTAAGTGCCTGCCAAAGCTTCTTTCATTCCATAGGTGGTTTACAGTTGAGCAGTGCCTGCAAACAGTGAGATCTGCAGGCATAGTAACTGCTTCTCTAGGGTCTTTCAATACAGAGATTAGTGCTCTGCTTACCTCTCAGCACTCTAGGGACACCCTCCTTCTTAGATGTTTGCTTAGACTTTGTCATAGTTTTGGATGAACAGAGGCAAGAAAGAGATGTATTCCAAAAATAATTAACCATGACTCTAGAAATGGTTCATCATGGTTAATTGATCCCTAGTTAAAATATTCCTGCATTTTCCCCAGGTTCAACTCTTCCCAGATACATTATTCCCTTGACTATACAAATAAACTTAAAGTAAATAAAGTATTAGGTGATTTTTTTTCTCAATGTGCAGAGCACATAATAGTTGTTGTCTGGAGTAGGTGTTCCCAGGAGAGGTCTAGAAGGCAGCTTCTGTGAGAAAGTCCCTATGCTGTCATATTAGTGTTGTTTTCTTGGCTCAGTTGGCATGATAGGCCCTTTGTGCTGGAGAGGTTTAATTTCTCATGCAGGGTCTCTTCTTTCTTCATGCCTGGCTCACACCAGGCCAGGTTCATTCTGAAGTCTTTAGTGACTTTTTAAGAGTCAGAAATGTACTTCTTGAGTGGAACTGCTGAATTTAACCTTAATAGCAGAAGTATAGTATTTATTTATATATAATACAGAGAGCTTTAGTAATCAAATAGCAGGGAAAACCAGATCCCAGTATTTCTTGGCTTTGGAAATATGATGATTGAAACTATTTAGCAGTCTTGGTAATCCCTTTTGCCCAACCTCTTGAGCTGGGACAGAAAGGTGACTGCAGTAGAGGTATTGAATCAGAGAGAACACTCAGCATGGTTGCACTGCCCAACTAGCATGGATGGCAGAAGTCACAATGCTGAGTCCATCCTGGCAATATATCTGAGCAAGATTGTTGTGCTGTTTGCTGGCAAAAGTTCAGAATGTGGATACAGGCTATGAGATTCCTGTTGTTCTTGTGGTGTTGCTATTAGCGTAATTAATGCAGCTTCACTAGCAAGTGATAATGTCAGAGTTAAAGAAGGACATGTGATGTGTGCTAAAGGGAAGACCTGCTTGGCAAATCGTTGCCAGTGTGTGTGTGTATCATGTTGGTCTCTCCTGATGGCTCCATTGCACAAATGTGCTTAGTCTGACCCCAGTTCACTGCTGAGGAAATTCCAGGTATGGTAATGTTGGGCTTCCAGTACCCTGGAACCCTTACTAGTAATTTAATCAGTGTCAGCAATCCCTTAAGTCACAGGGTGTCACTGATAGAGAGCAGGACAGCTTCCTAGAAGCTCAGAAACTAGGACTTTAAAAAGGCAGAAGAAGAATGGGGAAATGCCAGGAACTCTCTAGAGGAATCCAGGAGCCAAATAGTGTAGTGCTTCTGGTATGGGAATCCACTGAGACCATTGGCAGGACAGAGATGAGGTAAGTGACTGAGAAGTATTTGGCTCAGTATGTATGGGTATAGACCTCTCAACTGCTGAAGCAATCAGAAATAGCAGGGAGAATTACATTTATGTCTCTAAAATGATTTCATTTCATTTATTTTTTAGTTAATTACTTAATTATTTGTGTGTACATGACCTGTCCATGGTATGTGTATGGAGGTCAGAGGGCAGCTTGGAGGATTTATTTCTCTTCTTTCATCATTTTGCCCCTATGGCTTGAGCTCGAACTGTGAAGCTTGGGCGAAGGTTTCTTCATCAATGAACCATCCTATTGGACTTAAGGTTCATGTTAATCCCCATAGGAGGAGACTGAAATACTCACATAATGTAATTGCTGTGAATCTGAGACATCGATATAGCCTCAGAAATAAGACTCTTCACTTTTTCAACTGTACTTTGAAAAATGTGTTTAGTTCTTAGTTCTTTGCTTGAAAACATAAACAATCTGGAATGTATGATGACCTTGGTAGATCTCTAGTAAGGGTTGTGTGATACTTTTCCTCAGGGACACATGGCATACTCAGCATCTATTCACCCCAGAATGCAAGAGAGGCCAAAGAAAAAATTATAGCAATGTTCAATTTTGTGAAGCAAGTTTATTGGAATACGGGACAGTGGTTACTTGCAGGAACATGGAGAACCCAAAAGTAGCTTGTATGATACTTTGTTTGTGTTCTACCAATTAAGACAGATTGTAATGAGATCAGAGGGCAAGCTACCCATGCGTTAACTATAGAGACCAGGCAGTGGTGGCACACACCTTTAATTCCAGAACTTAAGAGGAAGAAGCTGAAATATTAGGAGTTCAAGGCCACCTTGGGCTACAAGAGATTAAACCAGACTAAAAGAGAAACAAGGTCAAACAGGAACCTCCATTTGGTCTGAGATTTCATAGGGGTAAGACCTCTTTTAGCTGGCTGCTCTGCTTCTCTGATCTTTCATCTTTTACCCCTAATATCTGACTCTGGGTTTTATTAATAAGACTAATTAGATTCACACACCAATAGCTGCATCATAGAACGCCCATCCTGACACTCATGATGATTCATGAGAGCTACTGAGCCCTGGAGCTCTCTGTATGCCCTGCAGCCAGTCCCAGCAGTAGAAGAGTCTCTTCTTAGCAGCATGGCTGGTTAGAGTCTCCTGCCCAGCTGTTGTTTACTGTTTTCACATTATTGGAAATGGACCCTCAAGACTCTTGTGAGTTTCAGCTTTCCAAAATGTTTGAAGTTTGTTGACTTTCTGTTTCAAGAGCATCGTCCCTCTTTCATGTTTTAGGGAGTGTTTTAGTTAGGAAGACATTGCTGTAAAACAATAGAGAAGGGGAAAAAAAACCTAAGAAAGACAATGTACTACTTGCAAGATCAATTTATATTTTTTTGAGTTATGCTTACCATGGAGATCAAGTGGCCAATCTTATTAGTATTCAGATGAGAACTGTAGAAAGTATAGCTAGGAAAGCTTGGCTGATGAATGGCTACAATCCTAATATCTCCTGTCCATGATTCACAATTTGGTAGGCACAAATATATTCAGGAGAGAGATATCTCCTTATTGCCCTCTAGGGAATCTGGATAGAGCTGCTTCAACATGTTTTATCTTACTACTCATTTGTGTTTCTTTAAAACAGTGGTTCTAAAGCTGTGCATTATAACCAAGAATATTTACATTACAGTTCACAACCATAGTGAAATTATAGTTAGGAATTAACAATGAAAATAACTTTATGTTTGGGGGGGGTCACCAAACATGAGGAACAGAATCAAAGTGCTGCAGCATTGGGAAAGTTGAGAACTACAACTTTAAATTGCACTTGGGTCTACATGACTCAAGTCATGCTGAGGTTTCACCTCAGCTACCATGTTGGATTTTCTATACAGTGTATATAATCTGGAACTTCACAGTGATGATGACTTTTGAGAAGTGTTGTAGGTTTCTCTTCTTAAAATATCACTTGGATAACTAGAGTTGTTGCACAACTAGAAATAGGTAGACATGTCTACAAATTGTCCACACATGGCCTAGTACCATGTCCAATGAATATATACAAAAACATTTAAAATATGTACAATAAAGTGAAATAATTCTTCACATTTTTCCCGAGAAAGGAAGTGCTCACTGTGAAGTTGTGTTTCTTGCATCACACTCTTGTCCTCTCCTGGTTCTCTCAGGGGATGAGGAAAGGAACATGTGTGGGTGGAATCAGACCTCCCTGGAAGACTTCATCCTTCAAGGGCTCTTTGATGACTCCTTCAACCACCTTTGTCTTTACCTCCTGATCATGCTGGTGTTCCTTACTGCAGTGAGTGGCAACAGCCTCACCATCCTCCTCATCTGCGCTGACCCCCGTCTTCACACACCAATGTACTTCCTGCTCAGCCAGCTATCCCTCTTGGATCTCATGCATGTCTCCACAACCATTCCCAAGATGGCAACCAACTATCTGTCTGGCAAGAAGTCCATCTCGTTTGTGGGCTGTGCCACCCAGCACTTCATGTACCTGTCTCTTGGTGGTGCAGAATGTGTCCTCCTGGCTCTCATGTCTTATGACCGCTATGTTGCCATCTGTCACCCCTTACGCTACACTGTGCTCATGAGCAGAAGAGTGGGAGTGATGATGGCTGCCATGTCATGGTTGAGTGGATCTGTGAACTCCCTAATCCACACATCCATCTTGATGAGTTTCCCTTTCTGTGGTTCAAGAATCATCCACCACTTCTACTGTGAACTTCCAGCTGTTTTGAAGTTGGTGTGTGGGAACATCACTCTGTATGAGACCACAGTGTACATCTGCAGTGTTGTCCTTCTTCTCCTTCCCATCATTCTTGTCTCCACATCCTATGGATTCATTCTCCACAGTGTCATACAGATGCGCTCAGCTGGGAGTAAAAGAAATGCTTTTGCCACCTGCAGCTCTCACCTCATTGTGGTTTCTCTTTGGTATGGTGCTGGTATGTTCTCCTATATGAGGCCCAAGTCACAGCGTACCCCACTGCAAGACAAAGTTGGTTCTGTTTTCTATAGCATCATCACTCCCACCCTTAATCCCCTCATTTATACTCTCAGGAATAAGGATGTTGCCAAGGCTCTGAAGAGAGTGCTGAAGAGGGACATTGTTGCCTAGGGAATGCATTTGTAGTTCCCTGAATACATTGTTTAGTAGAATATATTCCTTACATTGATCAGGGAAAAACACTAAGACTTTTAAAATTCAGATTCCTGATGCCCTTTGAGGAAAACATGGGTGAAGTTTTAGCCTCTAATCTCACTATTATATTATTTCTTCCAGCATACCATTCTATACATTTTAAATAAGCTGTTAGAGAAGTTGCAGACAATATCAAAATATTAATCTAGTGGAGTTCATACAGGGCTGTAGCTCAGTTGGTAAATACTTGTTATGTAAGATGAGCTGTGTCCTACCCCAGAACTTGTGCAGAGAGCCAGAAATGGTGATAAAATCTTGCAACACTAGTGTTGTAGAAGTGGTGACAAGCTGCTACAAGTCTATCCACCCTGTCTCAGTGGGCATTTTCACATCAGGGAGGTTCAAAGAGGGTGGGTGGGACCAGAAGTCACACACACACACACACACACACACACACACACACAAAATGTTGACTTGGGATAGAATAGATAGAAATCCATTGATAGAGGCAGAAAGAGACAGACAGATAGATAGATTGACAGAGAAATAAAAAGGTAAAGAAGACACACAAAGGCCAGTAGAACTGAAAAAAAATGACATGGTAGTAAAACAAGGATATTTTATACTTATTTTTTTTCTTAATTTAAAATAGGTAAACCATGCCAAAAGAGTGTCAAATTGGGTCACTGTGGTAGCTTTTATATAATTGGTCCCCATAGACTCAAGTGTTTGAAAGCTTGGCCTATAAGGAGTGAACTGTTAGGAGGTATGACCTTGTTGGATGAAGAGCTTCACTGTGGGGAGCTTTGATGTCTCATATGCTCAAATAATGCCTTGTTTTGGGGCCCCATTCACTTCCTGTTGCCCATGGGTCAAGTTGTAGAACTCTCAGCTCTTCTCCAGAACCATGTTTGCCTGCATGTCACCTTGTCTGCCATGATGATAATGGAATAAACACCTGAAAATGTAAGTCACCCCAAAGTCAATATGTTCCACTGTAAATGTTGCCTGTGTACTGGTGTTTCCTCACAGCAATAGAAATCCTAACTAAAACAGACACATTGCATATTATTGAAAGTGTGTAGATTAAAGCAAGTTTTAGAAGAAAGGGTGGATGTGCTCCAGCAAGATGGTTCAAAATGAAAATGTGCTTGCTTCAAAGGTGCTGACCGTTCACATTTGATCCGCAAAATGCACGTGGTCTGAGGGGGAGCATCGACTCCTGACAGCTGTTTTCTGACTTCCACATGTATGTGATAGTATTTGCCCACCCACACACATTCATGAAGTAATAAACAAAGAATAAGCATATATGGTAAGAAAGCCATATTTGTAGACTCTTAAATCTTGTTTCACTTAGTAGACAAGAATCTTAAAGGGGAAGAGGTGAAGCCTCAGTGGGTAAAGAAACTTACTGCCAAGTATGATGACATGATTTCAAGCCTTAGGACCCACATGATCGACATGATGTGGGATTTCCTTCTGTATGCTAAGCCACAGTCACATGGCGATACACAGATTATAGAAATTGGTTAAATTAATATGTAAGAGTTAGCCAATAAGAAGCTAGAGCTAAGGGGGCAAGCAGTGATTTAAATAATATAGTTTCTGTGTGATTATATTGGGGCTGAGTAGATGGGAACCAACAAGTGTCCCCCTTTTCACAACAAATTTATGTGCCAACGTGGTGGACTAAATCCATGTAAAACCTGAGAATATTTGAAAAGGAACTCTATACACTAAACACAAAGTTTAGCTGCATTTATTTTACCTAATGTGTTTTGCTTGCTGGTGGCATGCTGTGGCTCCTAGGTATTCCTAATTCCTAGGTAGAAAAAGAAAAGAAAAGAAAGCCATGGGTTTGAAATGCTGGCCTTCTGGGACATGCTGCTGGTGTGAACTCTGACTCTTTCCAGAGGTCTGGCTATGGAGCACTTGAATGGGGCTTTTAGGGGCCTGGGTGCTTGTGTGCCCTGTTGAGAAATTAGCTGAGACCATGTTCATAGCTCAGCGTTTTCTGCCTGGGCAGGTGGTGGGATCAGGATTATTAGGAGTGCACAGGCAGGAGAGCATGGTGGGTTCCTGCCTCCGTACTCAGAGATATTTCCAGGCTGCACAATGCTCTGCATGGCAGATTTAGCTATTACTCCGATAGAAAGGGTTTATGTGCTGCATGTTCATTCTCAGAGTTAAAGTACTGAGCACAGCTCCTTCCTGGCCGTCCCAGAGCTGTCAGTAATGGTATTTTGAAAGTGGAGAGAGGCAGAACCAACATCAAGAGCTGCTGTAAACAAGCTTCTTACCATTTTAAAATCTCTTCAAGACAATAAATTTATAGAGAGTCTGAATTATGTATATTATTGTGTTTTCTTTGAACTTTTTGACTGTGAAGGAGCTAAATAACCAATATATATACTTTAAAGTTATCTTGACTTCAAAATTTGGGTCTAAGGATATGTTGCTTTGGAAAAGAGGTTCTTCTTTTGTTTCCACAGAGGATGAGAACCTGTGGAATCCTCCCAGACTAATGTGGTTGGATGGACCAAGATCCCCTGAAAGGTTGCCATCCACACCCCCCAAAAATTATTTCACCCAAGTACTGACTGAGATGAACCTAGCACATAGGATACACCATGAAAGACCTGATTAACAGTGCCCCCCCCAATCAGCAGGAAGTAGTCTGGACAACTATGCCCAAATTCCCAAATACTGTTTATAAATATTTATTTATATTTAAATGGGGATATGCTATGGAGATGGATACTTTGCATTGGTATGGATTGGTTACTTGATACAAATTTAAGGTCAATTTTATTATATGTATATTTCTCCTCTTGATTAAGGTATTGTGTTTCTGCAATTCATTTAAAGATACAATGTATAATTAAGAAATACAGAGTAAAAGATAGTCATTAATAATAGTCAAGCTTGTAGTCATGTTAGTTAGGTTTTTTAGCTATATAGAGATATATTTCAGTTAGATAGGTACTCTTCAAATCTTTTGAAGACCTTCAGAATATGGCATTTAAAATGTTTACATTATTAACTTAAGACATTTCATGATAATGAGACACATTTGTTCCTGGCAGCACCAATTACTTCAAGAGGAAGATGGGCATCGAAGAGGCTGCTTATGGAGTTTGATAGCCATTTGGCCAAGAAACTGCTCTTGCCTGCACTACTTGATGAACTGGACATGCAGGACCCACAGAGAAATGACTGCTGAACTTGCCTAAAAGTGAGATGATCTTTTGGGGTTCCTGCTCATGAAAGAGTCTGTTAGACATTCTGCAGGATACAGAAGAAAGTGACTGACAAAATGCCAATATAGGTGGACCTGTCTTTGAAATTTCCTGCTTCATGGAAAAGTTTCCTGGATAGTATGGGCCTATAGGCTGAAGAAGGATACCTCAATGGTACAAAGAACTTTGGGTGACTGTCCAGGCAGCAAGTTGTCTCTGTCAATTCTAGAGTTTTGAAAGTTGCTTACAGTGCACTTCCTGGTTACCTAGATAATATTATATCCTTCTGAAGTCTTTGATAGAGTTGAAGAATTGATAATTATAGTTTTCCTTAGTTATGATAAAAGATAAAATAAATATAAATATTGTTAACTGTAATTCTTGCTTGACACCTGTTTTGTTATATGTAATTTTACTATGTTAAAGTTAAAACCTTCCTTTTTGAATAAACAGAAAAGGGGAGGTGATATGGGATTTCCCTCTATATGCTGTGATTACCATTAATGAATAAAGAAACTGCTTTTGGCCTATAACAAAGCTATAGGGGAACTAATATAGGCTGGGAAAACTAAACAGAATGCTGGGAGAAAAGAGAGCTGAGTCAGAGAAAAGCCATGCAACCCCACAGGAACCAGACAGAACTTTACCAGGTAAGCCACAGCCACGTGACAATACCCAGATTAATAGAAATGGGTTAAATTAATATGTAAGAGTTAGCCAATAAGAAGCTAGAGCTAAGGGCCAAGCACGGACTTAAATAATACAGTTTCTGTGTGATTATGTCAGGGCTGAGCAGCTGGGAACCAACAAGTGGCTTCCTACTACATAGAAGGTTGTCCTTCGGCCTTTAAATCCACAATACAAATAAAATTAATAAAAACTTACTTTCATCAAAATGAATTCAGAGAGAATGAGTAAAATATTTTGTATTTTTTTTTTTGAGGCAGGGTATCACCATTCATCTTTGGCTGGTTTGGCACTCAATATGCAGGCCAGTCTGGCTTGATCTCAGAGGTCAACTGGCTTTGATATCCAGAGTACTGGGATTAAAGGTATAGATACCATGCCTGACCATGTTTTGTGTGTTCTTAGTAAGGAAATGAATGCACAATTTTTATAATGTGTGTTAAATCACACAGATATTTACTGGTTTCTGTCATCAGCCAAGTGCTTTGGTGGGTTTCTGGGATTTGTCTTTATAAAAGCCCTCATCCTATTGGGATGCTTCTGATTTATTTCTTCTGCAGAGAACCTGCAACATACCAAATAGGGATATAAAGATCCATTATTCCAAAGCCCCCCAAATACTTTGTATTTTCTGCAGATCCATTGTTTCCTTTTGATTTGAAATCAGATGCATTTGGATTAGAATCTTTCACTCACAACACTACAGAATAGGATAAATTTACCTCCCTATGCCTCAGCAATCTTATATAACTAGCTTATAAAATAAATCTTATATATAAAATACAGATGTCTGAGATTAGATTCTGTGTTCATTTTGGTTTGAATTCTGGGCAAGAGACATGAAATCTGAACGTCATCAATGGAGAATGATTTTACTGAAGGGGCATTGGGAATAAGGCAGAGTTGGATGAGCTCTGTCGAACTAAGCTTGGATTGTTGAAATGGCTCAATTTCTAAATGCTAGCTGAGGAAGCCTGAGGATGTAAGTTCAACACTCCAGAACCAAGGTACAGAAAGGTGTTGTTTGGATTCTTAAAACCCTAGTGCAGGTTTAAATTTGTATAGCCACTTTGGAAATCAATAGAATGGCTTCTCAGGAAATTGAAAGTCAATATACCCCAAGAACCTTTACTATTCCTGGGCATATACCCAAAGGACCCTTCATCATATCACAAGGGCATTTGCTCATCCATGTTAATATTAGCCTTATTCTTAATATCCAGAAACTAGAAACAACTTACATGTTCTTCAACTGAAGAATGGTGCATTTACACAATGGAATATTACTCAGCTGTTAAAAAAGGACATCTT
The DNA here is from genome assembly GCF_014885135.2 of Alexandromys fortis. Taxonomy (NCBI): domain Eukaryota; kingdom Metazoa; phylum Chordata; class Mammalia; order Rodentia; family Cricetidae; genus Alexandromys; species Alexandromys fortis. The sequence continues at coordinate 381,770 of NW_026068196.1, forward strand.
GAAATTTTCAGGCAAATGGATGAAACTAGACAACAATTATACTGATTGAGGTTACCCAGACCCAGAAAGATGAACATGAATTGTAATCACTTATAAGTGGATATTAGCTGTAAAGTAGGGTATGCCTATTCTATAATCTGCATACCCAGTGAAGCCAAGTAACAAGGAGGGTTTAAGGGGGAGCATTGTATGAATCTCCATGGGAATGGGAAATGGAATAGACATTATAAGTGGGGTAGGATGTGGGGTGTATAAGAACAGGAGGGTGTAGTACGATCCTAATTGGTTTTAATAATAAAAACTCAGAGTCATTTATTAGGGAATGAAAGCTAAAAGATCAGAGAAGCAGAGCAGCCAGCCACCAGAGTTCTTACCTCTCTGAATGTTCAGATCAAATAGGCAAGATCTTGTCTCTATGAATGCTCAGACTGAATGCCCTGAGCTCCTGTCCTCTCCCGCCTTATTTTCCTCTCTCTGTCAAGCAGTATCACTCTTGTCTCCACCCCCCTAGTGCTGGGATTGAAGGCATATGATCCCAAGCACAGGGATTAAAAGTGTGAGTCACCACCATTTCACTCTGTTTGTCTTTGAGACTGGATCCATTTTGTGTATCCCAGGGTATCCTTGAATTCACAGATATATGTCTGCCTCTGCCTCCTGAGTGCTGGAATTGAAGTCTTGCCAATGCCTTACCTTATGGCTAACTAGTGGCTTGTTCCACACTCTGATCCTTAGGAAAGCTTTATTTGTTATAGCACAAACAAGTATCACCAGTGGAGGGATCTGTTGTAATATGAGCGGCGGGGCTGCGTCCCCAGTACCCCGGCCGCCCGCTAGCTTATGCCCCGAAATAACAACACACAGACTGTATTCTTTTAAACACTGCTTGGCCCATTATGTCTAGCCTCTTCTCAGCTAACTCTCGCACCTGGACTAGCCCATTTCTAATAATGTGTGTAAGCACCCCAAGGTGCGCTTACCAGAAAGATTGTAGCCTACGTCCATCCTGGGTTGGAGCTTCATCGCGTGTGCCCGCCTCAGAGAGCAGAGCTATCGTGTCTCTCCGGGAGCAGAGCAGAGTCTGAGCTCACTTCCTCTTCCTCCCAGCATTCTGTTCTGTTTACTCCTCCCACCTATGTTTTAACCTATGAGCCCAAGCAGTTTCTTTATTGCTTAACCAATGAAATCAACAGATTGATATATGACACTCCCACATCAGGGATCAGATAGAGGAAGGATGAAGGTAGAGCAGACGAGAGACAACTGGGATTGGGGCTTCTCAGGGCAAACTAGAAACAAACTAGGGCCAGGACACAGAGACCTACGATAGATTCCAACACAAATGACAAAAAATCAACAAAGTGTTTTCAAATGGTATTCTGCTATACTCATAGATTGGTGCATAGCCCAATTGTCATCAGAGAGACTTAAACTACCAACTGATGGAAACAGATTCAGAGACCCACAGCCAAACACTACACAGACCTATGCTGCAGAAGAGGGTGAAGAATGATTTTAGGAGCCAGTTGGGTCAAGGATACCACAAGAAATCCAGAGAATCAAGTAAGCTGGGCTCACAGGGGCTCACAGAAACTGAACCTACTGAACTGACCCTCTGCATATATATAACAGTTGTGTAACATGGTATCCTTGTGGGACTCCTAACAGTTGCAGCAGGGCCTGTTTCTGAAAACTTTTGGTGCTTTTGGAACTTTACCCCTCATTCTAGGTTACTTTTACCAGCCTTCAAATTGATATGCCATGTTTGGTTGATATTCATGGGAGGTTAACCCTCCTTTGAATAGAAGTAGAGGAGAAATTGATGGCATTCAGAGGAGAGCTGGGAGGGGAGGGACTGGCAGAGAGGAACGAAAATCAGTGGTTAGGTTTTAAAAATTTATTTCACACACACACACACACACACACACACACACACACACACACCCCAATTCCATAGAAACACAGTCATGGAAACCATAATGTAGTATGTAGTGGTTTGAAAGAAAATGACCTCCAAGGAGAGTGGGACTATTAGGAGGCCTTGTTGGAGGTTGTGTATTATTGTGGGGTTAGTCATTGAGTTTTTTTATAAAGTGACTCAATGTGTCAGTAAGTTATCTTCCTATGGCCTCTGAGTCAAGATGTAGGGCTCTTGGTTTCAGCATCACATCTGCCTGCGTGCCACTATGCTCCCTTTATGACAACCTCTGAAACTGTAAGCAAGCTTTTCCAATACACACACACACACACACACACACACACACACACACATATAGGGACTGGCAGAGAGGAACGAAAATCAGTGGTTAGGTTTTAAAAATTTATTTCACACACACACACACACACACACACACACACACACACACACACACCCCAATTCCATAGAAACACAGTCATGGAAACCATAATGTAGTATGTAGTGGTTTGAAAGAAAATGACCTCCAAGGAGAGTGGGACTATTAGGAGGCCTTGTTGGAGGTTGTGTATTATTGTGGGGTTAGTCATTGAGTTTTTTTATAAAGTGACTCAATGTGTCAGTAAGTTATCTTCCTATGGCCTCTGAGTCAAGATGTAGGGCTCTTGGTTTCAGCATCACATCTGCCTGCGTGCCACTATGCTCCCTTTATGACAACCTCTGAAACTGTAAGCAAGCTTTTCCAATACACACACACACACACACACACACACACACACACACATATAGGGACTGGCAGAGAGGAACGAAAATCAGTGGTTAGGTTTTAAAAATTTATTTCACACACACACACACAC
>NW_026068196.1:393759-437342 GCF_014885135.2 Alexandromys fortis
GGCTGGGAGGAGGCGGAAACTTTTTTTTCTTATTCTCAATAAAAAAAAGAAAAAAAAAAGAAAAAAATCAAACGAAATCACAAGGCAGGCACCACACACACACACACACACACACACACACACACACACACTCACATACACACCTCAAATCCCATAGAAACATTAACACCGAAAACTTAATGCAGTAGTTTGACAAAAATGACCTCCAAGGAGAATGGGACCATTAGGAGGCCTTGTTGGAGGTTGTGTATCATTGTGAGGTTAGTGGTTGAGGTTCTTTTATCAAGTTTCACTCAGTGTGTCAGTAAGTTAACTTCCTATGGCCTCTGGGTCAAGATGTAGGGCTCTCGGTTCCAGCATCACATCTGCCTGCGTGCTACCATACTTCCTTCCATGAAGACCTCTGAAAATGTAAGCGAGCCTTTCCAATGAAATATGTTTTTATAAGAGTTGCCAAGGTCCTGGTGTCTCTTCACAGCAACAATAAACCTTAACTAAGACACGTAATATGTAAGCAAAAACCAGCATGACAAAGAATGGACAAACAAAGCAATAGGACACAAAATCTTGAAATATATCATTGAGTTCACTTCCTGTTGGTCATCTACTTTTGGCAGGAGTATGTATTTACCAAGGGAGATGCCATCAGATATCACTATTTTTTTATTTTGAGAGCAGTGCAATTGCAGATTACTTCATGGATACAGTTGAGAACTCACATTCCTTCCCCTCTCGGGTCTGGTACCCATGTGGCTTGAACCTGCATAGGCCCTGCTCATGCTGCTGCAGTCTGAGTTCACAGATGCATCAGTCCTGTTGAGTCAGGAAGACACTCTTTTCTTGGTATTGCCCATCAGCCCAGGCTCTTACTATTCTTCTCCCTCCTCTTCCACACAGCTCCCTAACCTTGAGTGGAGGGGTTCTATAAAGACATCTCATTTAGGACTGAACATTATAAAGTCTCTCACTCTCTGCACATTATCCTGAGTCTCCATGTTATCTCCCACCTAGTGCAGGAGGAAGCTTCTCTGGTGATTGGCACTGATGTATGGGTCAGCAGAATCACCAGGAATCACACGATTGCTGTGATCATAGGTGTGTGGATGAATATTCATGCCTTTGGTTCAATTTCATTGTTCAACCTCTCGGTTTTTATGCTAATACCAAGCTGTTTTCATTTCTGTAGCTTCGTAATATAGCTTGATGTCAGGGATTGTGATGCCTCTGGAAGTTCATTTATTGTACAGGATTGTTTTTGCTTTTCCATATGAGATTGATCAACTCAAATAAATCAGTAAACCTCCTACATACAAATGATGAAACATCATCCTTCACAATAGCCACAAATAACATAAAATATCTAACCAAATATGTGAAAGACCTGTACAAAAGATCCTTAAATCTATGAAGAAAGAAATTGAAGGAGATATCAGAAAATGGAAAGATCTCCCAGGCTCTTGGATTATTAATATCAACATAGTAAAAATGGCAATCCTACCAAAAGCAATCTATATATTTAATGCAATTACCATCAAAATCCCAACACAATTCTTCACAGACCTTGAAATAACAATACTCAATATCATATGGAAAAACAAAAAAAACTTAGGATAGCCAAAACAACCCTTTAAAATGAAGGAACTTCCAGAGCCCTCACCATCCCTGACATCAAGCTCCACCATACCTGTAGAGGTATCGTAATGGAAATATACTGTTATTGGCATAAAAACAGACAGGTGGACCAATGGAATTGAATCAAAGACCCTGATATTAATCCACACATCTGTGAAAAATCAGGTGATTTTTACAAAGAATCTAAAATTATACAATGGAAAAAGAAAAGCACTTTCAACAAATGGTGCTGGCATAACTGGATGTCAACATGTAAAAGAATGCAAATAGATCCATATCTATCCCGATGCACAAAACTCAAGTCCAAATGGATTAAAGGCCTCAATATAAATCTGATCACACTGAACCTGATAGAAGAGAAAGTGGGAAGTAGCCTTCAGTGTGTGGGCACAGGAGACCACTTCCTAAATATAACACCAGTAGCATAAACACTGAGAGCAACAATAAATAAACTACTGAAACTGAGAAGCTTTTGTAGAGCAAGATATACAGTCAATAAGATAAAAAGGCAGCCCATTCAATGAGAAAAGATCTTCACCAATTCCACATTGGACAGAAGGCTAATCTCCAAAATATAACAAAAACTTAATAAATTAAATGCAAAAATATCAAATAATCAAATTTTTAAATGGGGGACAGAACCAGAGAATTCTCAACAGAGGAATCTCAAATGGCAAAAAGACACTTCAGGAAATGTTCAACATCCTTAGCCACCAGGGAAATGCTAATCAAAACGACTCTGAGATACCATCTTATACCTGTCAGAATGACTAAGATCAAAAACATCAATGATATCTTATTCTAGAGAAGATGCTGACCAAGGGGAACATCCATTCATTGCTGGTGGGAATAACAACTTGTACAACCACTTTGGAAATCAGTATGACAGTTTCTTAGAAAATTGGGAATCATCCTACCTCAGGACCCAGCAATACCACTCTTTGGCATATACCCAAAGGATGCTGAATACTGCTACAAGGATATTTGTCCAACTATGCTCATAGCAGCATTATTTGTAATAGCTAGAACATGGAAACAACCTAGATGCCCCTCAACTTAAGAAGAGATAAAGAAAATGTGGTACATACAAAACAGTGACATCCTGAAACTTGCATGAAGATCAGTTGAACTAGAACGAAACCATCAACCATCCTGAGCAAGTTATCCCAGATCCAGAAATATGAGCATGGTATGTAGTCACTCATAAGTGGATGCTGTGTAAAGTAAAGGATAACTGGCCTATAGTCCACAATACTGGAGAAGCTAAGTAACAAAGAGAACCCTAAGAGAAACATATATAGAGAAACATATATGGGAAGTAGAAGATCTCCTGAGAAAATTTGCAGCATGGGGTGAGGACAGAAGGGAGGGCAGAAAAGGAGGAGGAGGGAAGAAGGGAAGGGATGGAGAACTTGGAGCACGGTAGTCAAGAGGGGAAAAGAACAGCGATGAGAACAAAGAAAGAGATATCTTGATTTAGGGAGCCATTATGGGGCTAGCAAGAAACTGGCACTAGAGAAAGACCCAGGAATCCACAAGGATGACCCCAACTAAGACCCTAAGCCATAGTGGAGAGGGTGCCCACACTGGCTTTGCCCTGTAGTTGGATAGATCTTAAATGTGGCCATAGAACTTTCATCCAGCACCTGATGGAAACAGAGGTAGAGAGAGCCACAGTGGAACACTTGGCTGAGCTCCCAAAGTCCAGTTGAAGAGTAGGAGGAGTGAGAATATGAGCAAAGAAGTCAAGACCATGATGGAGACAACCAGTGAAAGAGTTTACCTGAGCTAATGGTAGCTCACCAGTTCTGACTGAACCAGGAAGGAACCAGCATAGGACCAAACTAGGCCCTTGGAATGTACATGGCTGTTGTATAACTGGAGCAGACTGAAGGGCCACTGGCAGTGGAACCAGGATTCATCCTTACTGCTTGTATCGGCTTTTTGCAACCCATTCACTTTGGAGGGATACCTTATTCAGCCTAGATATAGTAGGGAGGACCTTGGTCCTTATCAAAGAAGTGTGCTTTACCTTCTCTGAGAAGTATTGCCTACGATGGGCAGACAGTGGAAGGGATGGTAGGAGTGGAGGAAGTGGGAACTTGAATTGGTATGTAAAATGAAAGATAGTTTCTTTAAAAATAAAACAAAAAAATTAAAAAAAATGTTATGCAGATTACTGTTCTTCCTCCCCCTCTCATCTGCCCATAGGAATGCTGGGATTACAATGCAAGCTACCATGTCTGACTTGTACAGGTGTACTGGGGTACAAACTCAGGTCCTCATTCTGGAGCTGCAGGCAGTTTAATCACTGACCCCTGTCTCCAGCTCCATTGCAGTAGTCCGGTATCCCTGTTCCTTGTGTATGTTTCCACACAGTAGCTAAAGTAATTCTTTCCAAACACAGATTTCTTCTTTCTTATACTTCTTATAGACTTGTTTTTGAGACAGGTTCTTATGTAGATCAAGCTGGCTTCAAACGTGCTACATAGGCCAAAGATGACCTTGAACTTCTGATCCTCAGCTTCTTCTTGGAAATACAGGCATGTGACAATACACTTGGCTTATGTGATGCTCAGAGCTCTATGTATACTAGGGAAGCACTCTATCAAGTAAGTTACAGTACCCATGTAGGAAGTTGAACTTGACCACGACATCTATACCCACATTTCTAGGTAGAGGATGAGGAGACAGAATGATCCTTGAGGTTTTCTGGCCAGTTGATCTAGTCACAAGTAAGCTGTAGGTTCAATCAGAAACTCTAGCTTTTTTTGTAGAAGGAGCTAGGTATCACTTTCAGCTTATACATCTGTGAACACACATGGGCACCCAAAGAAATATGTACACTTTCATAACACATACACACACAGCTACAAGTTGAGCCAGGCACCCTTGGTAACAAAAGACTGGCAGTTGTACACACAGTGGCAAACCGTGGTTCTTCCAAGCTTTACATCCAGTTTGGAAATTGATGTGGGAATCACTCCTCAAGTTAGCACTGCAGCAGAAACCAATTTCACTGCTCCCCTTATTCAGAGTGCTATAGCCAGGTGCCATCTTGGAGGTAGCCTACTCTTTGCGTCTGAGCAATTTGGGATCCTGGAAAACCAGGACATAATAATTCAGGGAGCCTTGCATCAGCTTTGGGTGTTGGGAGACAGCCAAAAATATCAGTCTTTCTTTATGTGTACTTATTTTGTACATGAGTGTGTACAAATGTATATGGAGATTGTAGGTTTCGATCAGGTGTCTTCCTTAGGCACTTGACACAGTATATTTGAGATAGGCTGTGTCATGGAACCTAGAGTTCACTGATTGAGCTGGACTGGCTTGCTGGCAAGTTGTAGGTGTCCTCTTGCTTTCATTTCTCTCCTGTACTTGGGTTTCTAGTAATGCTACTTTTTACATTAGGGGACGGGCAGCAAGGAGAGTTCCACCTGTTTCACTTTACCAATTGAGCCACATCTTCAGTACCTAAATCAGTCTTTTGTAGGAAGAAGACCAGAAATTGTCCTGCAAAGAAGATTAACTAGGTGTAAGATTGTGTTGTGGAGGGTCCTGTGGTCAGGGCCCTATCATTGTGTAGAAATTGTGGAGTCTCATAAACCAGTGACTCTTAAGGAGATTAAGAGTTAAAAGCCTGTGATAGTCTGGTTGCCTACAACTCTACATTTCTTATGACTCTTATAGCCATAGGTTGTTTGCAGTTAAGCAGTGTCTACAAACACTGAGAGTTGCAGGCACATTGACTGATTCTTTAGGGTGTTTTAGTAGAGAGATATGTAGAAAGAACAGCAGGCTGTGTTTCTTTCACCCGGCCCCCGGCCCCCTGGCTAGCTTATGCCCTGAAATAATTACATAGGGACTGTATTCTTTTAAACACTGCCTGGGCCATTATAACTAGCCTCTTCTTGAATAACTCTCATATCTTGCTTAACCCATATTTAGTAATCTGTGTACCACTATGAGGTGATGTCTTACCGGGAAAGATTCAGCATGTCTGACCTGCGTCCATCTTGGGCTGGAGCTTCATCACATCTGCCCTGGAGAGGAGAGGCATGGCGTCTGGCTTACTTCCCTTCTTCCCAGAATTTTGTTCTGTCTACTCCACCTACCTAATTTTCTGACCTATCAGGCCAAGCAGTTTTCTTTATTGACCAATGAGAGTAACATATCGACAGATGACCCTCCCACATAATTTCTTCTTTTTCTGTTTAAACAAAAAAGGCTTTAACTTTAACATAGTAAAATTACAGATAACAAAACAATTATCAAGTAAGAATTACAGTTACAATATTTATATCTATTTTATCTTTTATCATAACAAAAAAAACCTATAATTATCTATCTATTCTTCAGCTCCATCAAGGATTCCAGGAGGATATAATATTACCTAAGTAAATGAGAAGTAAGCAACTTACAAATCTCTAGAAATCACAGAGACATCTCGCTGCCTGGACAGTCACCCAAAGTTCCTCTGTACCGTTGGGGCATCCATCTTCTGCCTACAGGCCCATAGTTTCCAACAGGCATTTCCATGAAGCAGGAAACTTCAAAGACAGTTCAGTCACTATCTGCTATGTCCTGGAGAATGTCTCACGGACTCTTTCATGATTCAGGAACCCCGAAAGACCATTTCACCTTTAGGTAAGTTCAGCAGTCCTCTTTCTTCGGGTTCTTTGTGTTCAGTTTATGCAACAGTCCAGGCAAGAGCAGTTTCTTGCCTAAATGATTAAGTAACTCTGTAAGGAGCCTCTTCGATGCCCATCTTCCTCTTGAAGTAGATTGGTGCTGCATTGTCATGAAAAGCCCTAAGTTATTAAAACATTAAATACCATATTTTGTAGTCTTTGAAATACATGAAGAATGCCTATCTAACTGAAATATATCTCTATATATCTAGAAAATCTAACTAACATGACTACAATCTTGATTATTGATGATTATCCATTAACAACCTATATACATTACATTTTTAAATGAACTATACAATCACAGTACCTTAGTCAAGGTCAGAAATACATATACATATAACAAAATTGACCTTAAATTTATATCAACAAAGCAGAACTTATACCAATGTGAATTATTCATATCTATATCATATCCCACATTAAATGTAAAAGAATATTTATAAAAAATATTTGGGAATATGGGCACAGTTATTTCTCTCCAAACTGCTTCCTGCTGTATGGGGGCACTGTTAATCAGGTCTGTTAAGGTGTAACCCATGTGCCAGGTTCATCTCAGTCAGAAGTTGAGTGAAGAAAATTTTTGAGGGTGTTTACAGCAACCTTTCAGGAGGGTGTGGTCTATCATATCATATTGAGATAGAAGCAATCCACAGGGTCTCATCCTCTGTGAAAACAAAAGTAGGACTTTTCCAAAGCATCATAAACTTAAATCCAAATTTTGAAGTCAAGGTGTTTTCAAAATATCTATCTTGGATTAGTTCAGCAGCATTTATAAACAAATACCTTTTAGCAGCTGTTGCTCCTTCCTCAGCATTCAAACAATACAAAGAGAGCATAACAGTATATAGTATCAAGATTCTCTGTGTATTTTCCATCTTTGTGTGGCTTTACTTTAACCTCTATTTTGTATATTTTTACTTTTATTTTTTGAGACAGGTTCTCTGTATATCTTTGTCCTGGATAACTCTGTAGACCAGGCTGTCTTTGAAATTTCAGAGATCTGTCTGTCTCTGCTTCCCAGGCATTGGGATTAAAGATGTGTCTTGCCACACCTTGAATTCACAGAGGTCAATCTACCTTGGCCTCCCAAGTGTTGTGATTAAAGGTGTGTACTACCACACCCCACTACTCTCTTTCTTTTTTGAACCTTAAGAACTTTAACTTTTAGCCTGAATATATTTTTAACACACTGTAAATCATTTAGAGGTTTTCTTTGTCTTTGAATCTCTCTTTACTGTATATTCTCCTTTTCTGACTACATGAGTCTTTAAATTACTGAGCAATATGGGTAGAATGAAAGCAGTGGCTTTTCTAGCTAGATCCAGCCCATTCCTTAGCTTTCCAGCCTCACAGCAGAGGTACTGGCTGTAGCCATGTTTATCGCCACAACTCTATGGGGTTTCAAGGTCCTTGCCACCAAGCAAATCACGCTTTATAGGAGCCTCTTGGTTGAAGGGAGAGCGGAAGCGAGGGGCCCCAAGCGCCAAGCGGCGGCTGCTTATATAGGGGGTAAGGAAACGAGTCGTGCCTGGATTGGCCAATGCGCGCCTGCCGATGCTCCTGGCCACGGGATTGGCCCTAAGCATATCATCAGCACTGTGCATGCAAGAGGCACAGTTCCACTGCATTGCCTAATATGGAATAATTTACCAAGCGAGGCCGGGGCCAAGTGCCATCTTGTAATGGCAGCCACTCGAATCGGCTCCCAGCAGCTCCCCCTTTTTTTCTCTGTAGGCCAGTGAGAAGGTCTTACTCCCGTTCAGGTCCTCACCTCATGATGCGAGGACCGATGAAAGGAGGCCCAAAACTCCTGGTTCTCCTTCTCCCGTGCAATGGAATAAACTCCTGGGAGGTGCAAAGGCAGTACTCAGAGTAAAAATGCATACCTTCCTCAGTGCCATGGAGAATTTCTTTCTGAGAGTGCAAAGGCTATGCAAGGAACAAACCTACTGGCCTTTTGGGACAGATAATCATAATTGAGGTGAATCGCCATTCTCCAAAGCGGCTAATGCTTGTAGAACCACAACCTTATCTCAAGATGTCTGAGCTCGGAGGCGGCATATTAGCCAGAGGCAGACTATACATCCTCCTTTGCAGTATGCAAAAAACATTGTACCATTACTCACTTTGCACTTATTAGTGGTGTAGGTAGCACAACTAAAGTTGCTCTGTCCGGCCTGCCTTCCCTGAAGTAACACAAAAGGGGAGAGATCAGAGCAACCGCCATTAACCTCACAGAGAAGCCATTTATTATAGGACGTCATTCTTTCATCTTGAAGGAGAAAAAAACCGGAAGTAAAAGAATGCACCTGAGGGCTGGGGCCATGCAAATCGGGAGAGAATGTGAATAAATGAGAAGGCCCCGCCCGGCCCACCACGGCCGGCCTACTGGCAATCCGTCCAGGGCCAGACTACTCCCTCCTCATAAGACCCCCAGCAATGAGGAGCAAGCCATGGCTGCAAAGGTGGCGAGGGGTCAGAATTATTAGCAGATTTTAAGAAGGTTCCATTGAACCAAAAGCCTGTAACATGGGGAGGCCCAAATCCTTGTTGGTAATAAAAAAAGCGGGGGAAAACCAAAGCATTGTGGCAAACAGGAATCGGCTTAGGGAAGGCAGACAATATTCCCTATCTCTGCTCCGCCTGAATCCGGATTGTCATCGCCATCATCATCAGAAACAGCAGCGGCATCATCTTCGACCAGACCATGGCCTTCCTCCATTGGCTGGGGAGCAACTGAATCATCCTTAATGGTTCTTGTCAATCGGCACGGAACCCATTGAGGCACCTCTTGACCCTGCGGGAAAACACAAATAGCGCCCCTGGATCTTCTGATGACAGGATCCGGGCCATACCATTTGTTAACCAACACATCCTTCCACATGACGGCCTCTCCCTTATCTTCAAGGGTCATTGCAGCATGCCGATCAGCAGCTGTTCTGCCCCGGCCATCAACTATCAAAAAGTTAAAAGTAAAGAGTGCCAGTGCAACTCTGTTCCTGGGGGAAGCTGTCTCCGCTTTTCTCCCTTTCTGTTTCTGTAGTAGTTCTTTAAGGCTTCTATTTGCCCTCTCCACAATCCCCTGAATAACTTTGGTTAGATTGCCAGCTACCTCCCCCTTATTGGGGAGCGCCTTCCAGGCCTTGTAGTGAATATCACTTATTTGCTGATAGACCTCTAGAGGGAGTCCAACCTGGTTGCCAGCGAACTGTCCTTGTCCCAGAAGCATACCAGCTGTCCAATCATGATGACCATTTTGAGCATTAACTCTAGCCTGGGTATGGGCTCTATCGGCAACCAGAAACTTGAAATCCAGAAACTGTCCCCGAGTCAAGCAGGCCCTGGCCATCTCTGTCCAATCTGTAGGCGTCAGCACCTAGGTGCAAAGTCTGCGCAAGAGGGCGATTGGATAATCTGCAGTAGCCCCAAAATCCTTAACTGCTGTTACCAGATCTTTTAATTGTTTATATGGCACTGGCTCATACCACCTATGATGGGTGATGGAATCTTCCATCACCGGGTATGCTGAGGCTAAGCGTGCCCAAGTGCTCTGGCTGATATAATGGCAACCCCTTCCTGGTTCAGCCACTTGTGCACCTAATGGCGGTGCCGAGGGGCAAGACACACCCTCCATCGGACGTGCGAGCATCGGGTGGGTTATAGGCTGGGGGATGGTGATAGTCCCGCTCATACCTTTTTTCCTTATACTTAGCAGCCTCCTCCTCTAGCTCCCCCTCATCCTGTGAGCTGAGTTCGTCGTCCGAGAAATCTAAGTCAGTCAACTCTGTGAAGATTAGGTAAAGCCGGTTCTTTTCCTTTCCATCCCCTTCCTCCCGTTGAGGGTTCTCTTGAGTTTCTTCTCTAGGTATACCTTTATCTTGTTAACCTTTTCCTTTTTATCTTTATTCTTTTCGGTCTAGACCTGCCTAAGTCCCCCCCCTTTTGAATCCGACTCTGATAGGCTGCCCTGGTGTGCTTGCAGTGCCCTCCTCCCTTCCCAGTGCAATCAAAAGCAGCACAGAAAAACGACAATCACGAGGGCCACAAAGATCAAGCAAAATACCTCAGGTGCAACCCCAGCACTCACCGACATCGCTGCTTCGCGTGTCGAGTTCTGAATCATCTTTGGCCCCTCACTCGGGACCAAAGCTTGTCCCAGCGTCCCGGGATTTCGGCACCAGTTGCGGCGCACTCCCTGACCAGCAGGGAAGGACGACCACAAATCGAGGATTCTTCTGCAAATCACGCTTTATTGGAGCCTCTTGGTTGAAGGGAGAGCGGAAGCGAGGGGCCCCGGCTGCTTATATAGGGGGTAAGGAAATGAGTCGTGCCTGGATTGGGCCTGCTGATGCTCCTGGCCATGGGATTGGCCCTAAGCACATCATCACCACTGCACATGCGAGAGGCACGGTTCCACTGTATTGCCTAATATGGAATAGTTTACCAACCAAGGCCAGGGCCAAGCGCCCTCTTGTAATGGCAGCCACTCGAATCGGCTCCCAGCAAACACCATTTAAGTGTTTCATGGCAGGACCTCTTAAAAGAGCTGCAGGGTTTTGTAGCTAAAGCTGAGTCAGGAAGCCTTTCTTAGCCTTTCTTAGCTGAGAGTACTTGCTTGCCTCTAGCAAGCAGAGCAGACCCAAGAAATTGCTGCTACCAAGAAAACATGCTTTACTCTATTCTTTTCCAAGCTTTCTCAGACTTTCTGTGGATTCAGTTATCCACGTCTGGGCGCCATTTGTAAAAGGACCTGCAGGCTGTGTTCATGCCACTCGGCTCCTGGCCCCCTGTCTAGCTTATGCCCCAAAATAATTACACAGAGACTGTATTCTTTTAAACACTGCCTGGCTCATTATATCTAGCCTCTTCTTGGCTAACTCTCATATCTTGCTTAACCCATATTTAGTAATCTGTGTACCACTATGAGGTGATGTCTTACCGGGAAAGATTCAGCATGTCTGACCTGCGTCCATCTTGGGCTGGAGGTTCATCGCATCTGTCCTGGAGAGGAGAGGCATGGTGTCTGGCTCACTTCCCTTCTTCCCAGAATTCTGTTCTGTCTACTCCACCTACCTAATTTTCTGACCTATCAGGCCAAGGAGTTTTCTTTATTGTCTAATGAGAGTAACACATCAACAGATGACCCTCCCACATCAGAGATCAGTGCTTTCCTTGCCACTCAGCACTCTAGGGACACCTCTTTCAGTGATGTTTGGTTAGACAATGTCAAAGGGTTGCATGGAAAGAGTCAAGAGAGAGATAGAGATACATTCCAAAACAAGAAACTATGACTTTAGCAATGATTCATCATGGTTAATTCATTTCTAGTTAGAATACTCCTGCATTATCCCCAGGACCAACTCTTCCCAGATACCTTATTCCCCTGACTCCACAAACAAACTCGAAGTAAAGTCTAAGGTGATTCATTTCTCAATGTGCAGAGCCGTCTAGGGTAGGAGTTCCCAGGAGAGGTCCAGAAGGCAGCCTTTGTGGGAAAGTCCCTATGCTGTCAATTTAGTGTTGTCATCTTGGCCCAGCTGGCATTACAGGTCCTTTGCTTGGAGAGGTCTCTTTTCTCATAGATGGCTTTCCTCTTTGCTCTTGTCTGGTTCACCAAAGGCCATTTCAATTCTGGTGTCTTTAGTGACCTTTATAGAATCAGAATTGGTCTTCCTGACTGGATCTGTTGATTTTAACTTCAATAACAGAAGTAGAGTATCCATTTATATATAATACAGAGAGGTTTAGGAATCCAAACAGCAGAGAAAGCCAAATTCTAATTTTTCTTGGCTTTTGAAATTGATGATTGAAACTGTATTGCAATCTTGGAAATCTTTCCTGCTCATGCTCTTGAGCTGGGATGGAAAGCTGTCTAGAGTAGAGGTTTTGATTCAGAGAGAACTCTCAGAATGGTTGTACTACTGAACTAGCATAATTTGCATTAGATCACGGCTGTGTCTTTCCTGGCAATAGTCTGTCTGTTAGGGATACAGACCTGAGCAAGATTGTGGTGCAATTTGTTGGCAGAGTTCAGAATGTGAACACAGGCTGTGAGATTCCAGTTGTTCCTGTGGTGCTGCTTTTGGGGTAATTAATGCAGTTTGCTAGCAAGTGAATATGTCCAGGGTTAGAGAAGGAAGTGTGATGTGCACTAAAGGGAAGGGCTGCTTTGCAGAATAGTAGCCAACGTGTTTATGTGTCAGGGTGGACTCTCCTGCTGGCTCCATTGTACACATATGTTTGTTCTGACCCCTGGTCTCTGCTGAGGAAATTCCAGGTATGATAATGTTTGCATTGCAGTATCCTGGAAACCTTTACTAGTAATTTGATGAATGTCAGCAATCCCTTAAGTCACAGGGTGTTGCTGTTAGAGCATGAGAGGACAACCTTGATAGAAATCAGAGAAAAATGTCTTCAAAGATCCCAAAGTAGATTGAGGAGAATGTCAGCAACTTCCTAGAGGAATCAAGGAACCAGATAATTGAGTGCTTTTGATAAGGGTATCCAGAGACCATTGGCTGGGCACTGATGTGGTAAGTGATTGATAAGTATGTGTGCTTATAGATTTCCCAGCTGCTGAAGCAATCAGGGATAGTAAGGAGAATTTTATTTGTGCCTCTAAAATTACTTTATTAATTATTTACTTTTTAAACTAATTAATTAATTTGCATGTGAATCACCTGCCACTGCTATTTGTATGGAGTTCAGAAGATAACCTGTAGGATTTAGATTTTTTTTTTTCATCATTTGAAACCTGTGGTTTGAATTCAGTTTGTCAAGCATGGAGAATGCTTTCTTCATCAAAGAACCTTCTTACTGGACTTAAAGTTCATATGTAATTCCACATAGGATAAGACTGAAATACCCACTTAAGTGATAGCTGTAAAGATTAGACATTGAGCTGCCTTGGTTAACAAATGGTCTAAGAAATAGAATTTTTCATTGGTTCAATTAGTCTATGAAGAATGCATTTAGTTATGAGTTCTTTGCTTGAAATCCTAAACAATCTGGAATGTACTAAAGATCTTTAGTATGTGTTGTGTGATAATTTTTTCCCACGGATATATGACAAACACAGCATCTACTCACCCCAAATCTATGACAGTCTAAAGTAATGATTATAGCTGAGTTCAATTTGGTGAAGCAAGCAGTTTATTAATTATGACAAGTGGCTACTTTCAGGAGCATGGTGAATTCAAAAGTAGGTACATCACAGAAGAGCCAACCTGAAAACTCATAATGTTTCACCCTGAGCTCTTTGTGTGCCCTGCAGCCAGCCCCATGGGTAGGAGAGTTACTTCTTAATAACTTGGCTTGTGAAAGTCTCCTCCCCAGTTAGTGTTTGCTGTTTCCACATCTTTGGGAAGGAATTCTCAAGACTCTTGAAAGTTTCAGGTTTCCTAAATGTGTGAAGTTTGTTTACTTCCTGTTTCAGGAGCATCTTCCTGTCCTTCACGATTTAGGGATTGTTGCACTCAGGAGGACATTGTAAAAAATACAAAAGGGTGGGGGAAAGCCTAAGAAAGATAGGGTACTACTTGTAAAATCAATTTAGATTTCTTTGAGTTATGTTTCACCAAGGCAATTCAGCAATCAATCTTATTAGTATTCATATGAGAACTAGATAAATTATGGATAGGAAATCTTGGCTGATGAACATCTACAATCCTTATTTCTTCTGTCCATGATACATGATTTGGTGGGCACAAATACATGCAGGAGGTATCTCCTGCTTATCTTCAGGGGAGTCTGCACAGAGCTGCTTTATTATGCTTTATGTTACTACTCTTCTGTGTTTCTTTAATTCAGCAGCTCTCGGTCTGTGAGTCACAACCAAGAATACTTAGAATTCATAACTAGCAGTGAAAGCAATTTTATGTTTCTTGGGTCACCACAATACGAGGAACCGTATCAAAGGACTGCAGTACTGGGAAGGCTGAGAACTACTACTTTAAACTGTCCTTAAGTTTCCATGAAAACAATATGAAACACAGTGACTCATTTCGAAAGAACCAAAACTTAATAATCTTTTATTATTAAGACACCCCCACAATTCCTTATTCATGTACTATGTATCTTGATCGCATGCAGGTGGGCTCCCTCCTACCTCTCCCCTATCATGTACTTCTCCCTCCAGTTCCTCCCTTTTGTTTGTAGCTTACTCAGACTGTGTCACACTCCTTGATGGAAAGTGGGTTGCTCTCATGCAGGTGATCCTAACACAAGTAAGTTTAGGAATACAGTGGACATGTCCTGTCTAGTGGACAGCATTTCACAAATTTCAACCCCATTGACACTCGATAATTCTACAAAAGCCTTGGGGATCAGCCTTGGGTAGTCAAGTTTGTATGGCACCTTGCATTGTACTTGGCGAGATGTCACCTCAGCTCCAATGTTTGGCTTTCTATACAATGTAGATATTCTGGTACTTCACAGTGATGATGATTTTCAAGAGAGATTTGTAGGTTTGTCTTTTTAAAATATCAGTTGGAGAGCTAGAGTGGTTGCATAATTATAAATAGATACACTTCTACAAATTGTCCACATGTGGCCCAGTATCATGTCCAATGGATATATACAAAGGCATTGAGAATAGGTAGATGAAGAAAAAAAACTTCACATTTTTCCTGAGAAAGGAAGTGTTTATTGTCAAGTTGTGTTTCTTGCATCACACTCCATTCTTCTGGTTCTCTCAGGGGATGAAGAAGAAACATGTGGGGGTGGAACCAGACGTCTCTGGAAGACTTCATCCTTCAAGGGCTCTTTGATGACTCCTTCAACTCCCTTTGTCTTTTCCTCCTGATCATGCTGGTGTTCCTTACTGCAGTGAGTGGCAACAGCCTCACCATCCTCCTCATCTGCACTGACCCCCATCTTCACACACCAATGTACTTCCTGCTCAGCCAGCTGTCCCTCATGGATCTCATGCAAGTCTCCACAACAATTCCAAAGATGGCAACCAACTTCCTGTCTGGGAAGAAGTCCATCTCATTTGTGGGCTGTGCCACCCAGCACTTCATGTACCTGTGTCTTGGTGGTGCAGAATGTGTCCTTCTGGCTCTCATGTCTTATGACCGCTATGTTGCCATCTGTCACCCCTTACGCTACACTGTGCTCATGAGCAGAAGAGTCAGAGTGATGATGGCTGTCATGTCATGGTTGAGTGGATCTGTGAACTCCCTAATCCACACATCCATCTTGATGAGCTTCCCTTTCTGTGGTTCAAGAATCATCCACCACTTCTACTGTGAATTTCCAGCTGTTTTGAAGTTGCTGTGTGGGAACATCACCTTGTATGAGAACACAGTTTACATCAGTACCGTTGGTCTTCTTCTCCTCCCTATCATTCTTGTCTCTACATCCTATGGATTCATTCTGCACAGTGTCATACAGATGCACTCAGCTGGGAGTAAGAGAAATGCCTTTGCCACCTGCAGCTCTCATCTCATTGTGGTTTCTCTTTGGTATGGTGCTGGTATGTTTTCCTATATGAGACCCCGATCCCAGCGCACTCCGTTGCAAGACAAAGTTGGTTCTGTTTTTTATAGCATCATTACTCCTACCCTGAATCCCCTCATTTATACTCTCAGGAATAAGGATGTTGCTAGGGCTCTGAAGAAAGTGTTGAGGAGAGATCTTTTCACCTAGTGATCATGGTTATAGTTTTCTGGAATATATAGTTGAGTATCATATGTCTTGAACTGATTTAAGCAAATTCCCGATGCTTTTTGAGTAGTGCACATAAACATGGATCCTAATCTAATATGATATCCATCATTGAAACTGATAGAATAGCTGTGCTGCCATCTTGAACCCTTAATCTGAACTTCTGTTTCTAAGAAAGGCACAGAGTGTTCTACAAAACATCTCATGTACTTAAAAATCAACCAAACCACAATCCTAATCCCTTTCCAGGTATAGAACCTTGTCCACCTGTCCACACATACAGTCCCTTTTCCTCCCCAATCTTCTAGCCCAACAAAACTTCCCTAGCTTGTAGCAGAAGCACTCTTATTACCTGAGTAAGGGTCTGTTCCCTTAGGTTTTTCACAGTAAGGTTGCAACTTCTGTTGAACAGGCTTCTGACTTCAGATTACTTTGGTTTGCCATCCTTTTTCTAATGTGAATACTATTGTGTACATTCTATGTAATTCCTGAAGAGCTAAGGAAAAAGTAAATCCAAACCCAAACCCAACCTAAATAATGTTTTGAAAGGAGGCATAGACAATGCAGCTCAGTCAGTACAGTGATTGCCTGGCATTCCCAAAATCCTAGCTTAGATCTGCAGGAGTGCCTTGAATTGGGCTTGGTGGGATATATGTCTGCGACCCCTGAACTCATGAGAATCAGAAGTTCATGGTCATTCTCAGGTTCATGGTGAGTTTCAGCCTCAAAATTAACCCATCAAAACAAAACCAATCAACAACTAATGAACCAACCCCAATAAGTCATATAAAGTCCAACGACATAACCCAAAATATTAAGATAAAACCACAGCGGGCTCTAGATAAAACTTCACATACTATATTGAATAGGTATGAGGAGAGTGGACATTGTTGCCTTGTTACTGATTTTAGTGGAAATATTTTGAATTTCTATTTAAGTTGATGCTGGCTGTCGGCTTGCAGCATGTGTTATTTATTATGTTTAGATATGTCCCTTGTATCACTAGTCTCTCCAGGACTTTTGCTCTGAAGGAATGTTGGAATTCTTCTTCTAATTAGATAATCATGGTTTTTTAGTCTGTGTATATGGTAGTTTATGCTCACAATGTTTATTATGTTGAACTTATAAACATTATGAATCTGAATCTTTGGGGGTGATGCCAATCATTGAGTGTAAATGATGAGCCCCATTATTGGTTTTCCAGTGCAGAGTGGCCAGCCTTGAAACTATGTACTGATAAACAACTATAATGTACCTGAGATGTTGTATTTATTAATTTGTGTATGTTACAATAATACAAGAGAAAAATCTTGTTAACTTGAGAGGGTGGGCCTGGCAGGGGTTCATTGGACAGTGGCTGGGTAGTTGTGGAAAGAAAAGGGAGGGGAATGTGATATCATTGTATTTAAATTAAGAATATAGCAAAAGATATCATGCCCTTTGTGTAGCTTTGCCAGTTTAGTAATCCAAAGAGTTTTATAATATTGTCTTATTGCTTTATTTTGGCTTCTGGTTTACTAATTTCAGCCCTGAATTTGACTGTTTCTTCCCAATTACTCTTTTTGGGTATTATGCTGTTCTTTTTTTTTAGAATTTTCAAATGTGTTATTAATTTGTTGATACAATAACGCTCTCATGTTTGATGTAGGTATGTAGATTTGATGTATTGCTATGGACTTGCATCTTAACATTGCTGTCTTTGTGTTCCATGTGTTTGGGTATGTTGTATTTTCATTTTTATTGAAATCTATAAAAAATCTTGATTTCCGTCTTGGACCTAATTTCATCCATTAGTGAGTTTTCCAGCTTCCATATTTTTGTATATTTTCTTATTATCTACCACAAACCAATTCCAAAAGCCTGTGAATCACAGGATTAGGTATAGAGATAGCAAGTATTTATTTCTCAGTTGTTTGTGTTAGACTCTTTTCTGTTACTAATAAACCAGATGAAAAAAGTTACTAGATCTTTCTCAGAGTTTTCTTAAAGAGTTGAATGTAGAGTTATGACAAAGGCTTAGGTTTAAAAATCAGAAACCAATCAGAGACCTTAGGTTGTTTGTCTGCACAGTTCATTGGTCCTCAGAGAGAATATTCCCATGTTATCTTCAGAGCTAACTTCCCCAAAATATCTTATTTCCTTGATTCCAACATACAAACTCCAAGTACAATCTTTAAGGTGCTTATCTCTATGGGTGGGAAACAGATTCATTGATATCTTGGGCAATTTTTCCCAGAAGAGAACCAAGACATGTCATTTGGGCGAAAATCCCCAATGCCATCTAGCTAATGTCTGTTCATCTTAGCAGACATCATAGACAACATTTCCTTTCTCATAGATGGTGTTTCTCTTCCCTTTTGATGGGCTCTTGAAAGGTCAAGTCCATTTTGATTACTATTGAAGAAACAGTTGTCAGTCAGGATGGGGAACCCTGCCTGTAAAATAAATGCTTAGATTCTTGTTACAAAGAGAATAACTCAGATCCATTGGACAGCAGAAAATAGGAAACAGATTTTATTTTGACCTTGGAAACTTTAATGATGAAGCTAATAAAATATTTAGCATCTTAATGAGAAGTCTTGTTGGCTAAGCTTAGAAATTGTGGAGGAAAGGTGGTAGAGATGTATATTTATATTCAGAGGCAACATATGGATGCTTCCAACACTTAGTAGGTATGAAAGTGGGTCGGATGTAGAATTTGCTCTGTTGTGGGCTGAGAGAGCTTGTTCTGAGCAGTGATGGTGAAAATCTAGTGGAGTCATACGCCCTACTACTTCTGTGAGGCTGTGACTCAAATAATTGGTGCAATGATGGTTGTATTATATTAGCATTTTCTGCTCCACTCCAATAGTAAATGGAAATTCCCAGGGCTGGAGAAGTAAGCATAATGAACAATGCAAGGTTTCTTGGCAAGAACAATAGGCAATGTGCATGCCCATATGGACCCTCCTTCCTTTTCCATTTCTTCTCTGTGCTTCTTCTGCCCACTAATACCTGCTGAAGAAATTACATGTAAGGTAACATTGGGCTTGATGAATCCTGGTAATCTTTGTCAGAGGTAGTTAGTTGTCAGCTTATGCTTCAAGTCGAAGTGACAGTTGTTCAGGATATGAAGAAAGCTTCTGGAGAGGGAAGAGAAAAGGTGGGCTACAAATAGGGATAGAAACTTATTCAGAAAGGTTCTTAAGGTAGGAGCAGAGACAAGAGGAAGATGAGGAAATACCTCTCCTGTAGAGATTTATAGAGATAGACACTGGTGAATTAAGAGATGGAGGGCTGTGTGTATGCACTGATTCAAGAGACTGTATTTTGATCATGACTGTGTTGGACCAATCAGAATAAATTTTGGGAAGTTGGGTTTCATCTTTTCTCCCCCCTCTCACTTTCTGTGTTTCTCTTTCTCTCTCTATTTCTCTTTCTCTTGCATGTGTATTTGAGACAGGGTCTTGCTATATAGTCCTGGCTTTCCTTGAACTTACTAGGTAGACCAGGTTGGCCTGCAACTCATAGAAATATGCCTTTCTCTGCCAAAGACATGAGAGATTAAAGACCTGTGCCACCACACCTGGCTCTTGCAGAATTGTGATTGTAATGGTTGTGCCATTCTCAGAAGATAGCATTTGCAACACTTTCCCACATCTTCTGGCTCTCACCCCTACCCTTTTCCTTTCTTATATGATGTTTCCTTAGTCTTGCTAGGTGTTGAATAAATGTTCTTTCTGAGAGTGAGCCATGAACTGTCACTGATTCTCAGCACCCGAGCAGCCAGCAGTGTTTATTCACTGTGTTTCATTGCATAAAGCTTCTCTGACTAAGATGGGCAGTAAAGTTTTTTTTTGTGGGCATAAACATAAACATAAATATTTAGAAGGAAGTTTGGGTCAGAAATTCTATTCTTTTCTAATTCATACCTCCCATATATATCCAGTTTCTTTAATATAAGATGCTATCTTAACTGTTATTCAGATCCTCTATGTTTGATAAGAGAATGGCAAGCTGAGTATGGTAGTGCATGTCTTTAATCGCAAGACTTCTGATGCAGAGGCAGGTACATGTGAGCTGTAGCCTGGACTACATAGTGGATTCCTGGCTAGATAAGTCTATATCTTGAGACTCTGTCTTAAAAAAGATAGATGACAAAGCGAATCAAAAAAACATAAAATTGTTTACAATATTAATATTTAATACTCATAAGAGAATTATAAAAATATGCTTATAGTTTTTATTCTTACAGTTGTACACATGATCATGAATGGCATTTATTTTAAAAATTTTTATTTATATGAGCATGTGTGTATGTGGGCTCATATGTTTGAAAGAGCCTAAGGAGGCTATAAGATTGGGTGTTGGTTTGCCTGGAGCTGTTGGTTGCGACCTGACTGATACGGGTTTTGGGAACTGAGCTCTGGTCCTCTGGAACAGTAGAAAGTGTTCTTAACTACAGAACCATCTCTCTACCAACCCCCTTTTTGTAGATTAACTTTTAAAATTTATGCAATATATACATACATTTATATACATACATATACATACACATACAGTAGTCCCTCTACCCATTCCATATTTATTTTGTCCACAATTGATCATGGTTTCTTGCCTAATAAGGTGACTCAAATTCAGATTTCTTAGGTATCTGGGCGATTCACATTCCAGTGTGAATTGTGGTTAAGCTTTCTATTTTTTTTTGTTTTTATGTGTATATGTGTATATGTTTGCACGTGTGTGGATATACATGTGTGTAGCAAGGAGAGGGGGCCCTTTGTTTGTCCCATCTGCCTGGCTAGCTTAAACCCAAAATAATCACACAGAAACTGTATTCATTTAAACACTGCCTGGCCCATTAGCTATAACTTATTATTGACTAATTCTTACATCTCAGTTTAACCCATTTCTGTTAATCTGTGTATTGCCACGTGACTGGCTCACTGGCAAGCTTCTACCCAGCGTCCATCTCAGGCAGGAGATTCATGGCATCTGCCACTCTGTCCTTCTTCCCAGCATTCAGTTCTGTCTACTCCATCTATCTAAGTTCTGTCCTATCAACTAGGCCAAGGCAGTTTCCTTATTCATTATCCAATGAAAGCAACACACAAACAGAAGGAACTCCTACACCATTTCCCTATTTCTGTTTAAACAAAAAGGAAGGCTTTAACTTTAACATAGTAAAATTACATATAAAAAACAGTTATCAAGCAATATTTATATATACTTTATATTTTATCATAACTAAGGAAAATTATAATTATAACTATCAATTCTTCAACTCAATCAAAGACTCCAGAAGGATCTAATATTACCTAAGTAATTAAGAAGTACATTGTAGGCAACTTCCAAAACTCTAAAATTGACAGAGATGTCTTGCTGCCTGTACAGTCACCCAAAGTTCTTCTGTACTATTGGGGCATCCATCTTCAGGCTACAGGCCCAGAAGACATTTCCATGAAGCAGAAAAATTTAATGACAGTTCAGTCACTTTTTTCTGTGTCCTCCAGAATGTCTCGCAGACTCTTTCATGAAACAGGAACCCCGAAGGAACATCTCACCTTTAGGCAAGTTCAGCAGTCCTCTCTCTGTGGGTACTGCATGTCCAGTTTGTATCACAGTCCAGACAAGAGCAGTTTTTTGCCCAAATGGCTAACTAACTCCATAAGGAGAATCTTCGATGCCCATCTACCTCAAAAAGTAGCTTGGTGCTGCCAGGAGCAAATGTGTCTCATTATCATGAAAAGCCCTAAGTTATTAAAACATTTTAAATGCCATATTCTCTAGTCTTTGAAATATATGAAGAATGCCTATCCATTTGAAATATATCTATGCACATCTAGAAAATCTAACATGACTACAAATGAATATTCTAGATGATTATCTATTAATCTAGATTTCTTAATTATACATTTTTAAATGAGCTACACAATTACAATACTTTAATCAAGATCAGAAATACATATACACATAACAAAATTGACCTTAAATTTGTTTCAATAGAGCAAGATCCATACCAATGCAAGTTATTCATCTCTATATTATAATCCCATTTAAATGTAAAAGAACACTTATAAACAATATTTGTGTTTATGGGTGCAGTTTTTTCTCTCCAAACTGCTTCATTCTATATGGGGGTGCTGTTAATCAGGTCTTTCATGGTATATCTTGTGTGCTAGGTTCATCTCAGTCAGTAGTTGAGTGAATTAATTTTTGGAGGGTGTTCACGGCAATGTTCTAGAGGCCTTGGTCTATGAAACCATACTGGTGTAGAAACAATCCACAGATTCTCATCTTCTGTAAAAACAAAAGAAGAATCTCTTTTCCAAAGCATCATATCCTTAGACCCAAATTTTGAAGTCAATATTTTTATAATATACATTCTGGTTTAGCTTAGCAGCCCACACAATGAGATGTGTCTCTATACTTAGCTCCTTTACAGTCAAAAAATTTAAAGAAAACACAATAATATACAGAATTCAGACTCTGTGAATTTTCCATTTTTACATGGTTTATTTTTACTCTATCACTTTACTTTGTCTCTTTAAAGACTTTACCCTTTTAAGTATTAACTTTATTTTATGACTTTCTATATTCTTTTTCTTCTCTCTCCCAAGCCTATGTACATTTATTCAACACTATGACCCATTAAGAGGTCTTTTATGTCTGAATCTGGCCTATTGTGAATCTGTAATTCTTTATTGTTCAGGAGCACGTCTTAAAATGCTAAGCACTTCTTAAAAACTTAAGTTGCGCCATGTAGGGATAATACAGTACCACCTGTTTCCTGCTCAGTCTAAACCTTAACTGCACTATTATGATAAATATGATAGTTCCTGCCTGAGATCAGCACAGTTCACAGTTCAGCATGGTGGAGCCACTTGTGCCTCAGAGCCATTTGGTGCCCCTGTGCCACGCACAGTTCCAGGCACACAGCAAGTCCACATTGCCATCAAGCAAGCTGTAGCACTTTACTTACAAACCCCATCCAAGTGCGCTGTCTCCCTTAGGAACCAGAGATCACACTGGCAGCATAGCCCAGAAAGTCAGCATTTTAAAACCACTGCAGCGTTTTTACTGTTGTAGATGAATTAGGAACATCTCTCTGGGAGCTGTGGTAAGCAGCCAGCAAACAGCAAGAAGTTGTGTTAAACTCTGTATTTTTTTCTAGAGTTTCTTTTTAGGCCCTTTTAGGTTTTCCATAGAGTTAGTTTGCCACATTGGACAGCCAATCTGTAGCAAGGAAGGGGGCCCTTTGTTTGTCCTGGCCACCTGGCTAGCTTACACCCGAAATAATCACACAGAAACTGTATTCATTTAAACACTGCCTGTTAATCTGTGTATTGCCACATGACTGTGGCTTACCGCAGTTGAAGGAGGGCTCATGCCTAGCTGAGCTGGTGGCAGGCAGCTGAGCTGGGGGTGGGGGATAAGGTGGGAGGTTCTAAAACCAAATGTTGGGCACCAGATGAAGGCATAAGTCACAAAACAATCCCACACCAGTTTGGAATTATGACTAATAAAAGTGTTATTTATTTAAAGGAAAAACTTACAGATCACCATCCTAGACAACATCCCACTGCATGACCAGGAAAAGGGGTCTAGTAGCCGGAAGTGGAGTCTGAAGCAAGAGAGAGAGTGGAAGGTTACCGCTGCTTTTTAAAGCAAAAAAGACCATGTCCAAGTAGACTGGTATCTTAAAGGCTATTGGCTGAAGGAGTGGAAGGAGCTCCCACAGCACCAACTTGTATATCCACATTGGAGATCAGTGTGGCAGTTTCTCAGAAAATTAGGAATCCATCTACCACAGGTCCCATCAACATCTCTCTTGGGCCTATACACAAAGGATGCACACTTATACCACAAGGACATTTGCTTAACTGTGTTCATGGCAGAATTATTCCTAATAACAAGAGCCTGGAAACAACCCAGATGCCCCTCAACCAAAGAGTGGATAACGAAAATGTGATACATTTATACAATGGAATACTACTCAGTGGAAAAGGCAATGGCATCTTGAAATTTGCATGCAAATGGGTGGAACTAGAGAAAAAAAAAACCATTCTGAGTGAGGTTAAGTCAGACTCAGATAGACAAGCATGGTATGTACTCACTCAGAAGTGGGTATTAGATATAAAGCAAATGATACCCAGCCTATATTTCATAATCCCAGAGAAGCTAGGTAACAAAGAGGGTCTTAGAAGAGACATACATTCATCTCCCTGGGAAGGGAAAGCAGACAAGAACTCCTGAGAAAATTGAGAGGCAGGGAGAAAGAAGAGTAGAAGGGGAGGTGGAGGAGATAAGGAAGGAGAGGAGGAGAATATGAGGGATTGGAATACTCAAGAAGATAGAAGGACAGTGAGGGAGAGAAAGGAAAGAGATATCTTGATTGAGGGGAGCCATTAAAGGGCTTTTGAGATACTTAGCACTTGGGAAATTCCTAGCAATCCTCAAGGATGACCCTGGCTAAGACTCAAAGCAACAGTGGAAAAAATGCCTAAATAGGCCTTCCCCTGTAATCAGATTGATGACTACCTTAATTGACATTATAGAACCTTTATCCAGAAGCTGATGGAAGCAGATACAGAGAACTACAATGAAGCACTGGAATGAGTTACTTGAGACCAGCTCAAGAGAGGGAGAACTAATAATATGAGCAA
The DNA here is from genome assembly GCF_014885135.2 of Alexandromys fortis. Classification (NCBI taxonomy): domain Eukaryota; kingdom Metazoa; phylum Chordata; class Mammalia; order Rodentia; family Cricetidae; genus Alexandromys; species Alexandromys fortis. The sequence continues at coordinate 418,397 of NW_026068196.1, forward strand.
AGGGGTCAAGACCATGATGGTGATACTCCCAGATATAGCTGATTTGAGCTAGTGAGAGCTCACTGACTCTGGACTGAAAGCTGGAGAACCTGCACAGAACCAAATTAAGCCCACTGAATGTGAGGGACAGAGGTGAAACTTGGACAGTCTGTGGGCCACTTATAGTGGGACCTAGTGCTTGAGCTGGGATCTAGGACCACATCTTTTTTTGGAGGGTTCCTTGCTCAGCCTTGAGTAGCAGGGAGGGTCTTGATCTTTCCTCCAAATGAAGTGTCAGACTTTATTGACTTCCCATGGAAGTTTTACACTTTCTAAGGAATGGTTTGGCAGGTGGGGTATGAGAAAGATGGAGGAAATGTGAGGAGAGGAGGGAAGGAACAAGCGGCCTTCTATTACAAATTGGCACACCAACGTGGGTAGTTACATCCATATCAAAATGTGAGAAAGCTTAAAAAGGAATTCTAGACAGAAAAGAACAGAGTTAAACATAGCTTGTGGTAGCTACAAATTTTTTCTAGATGGGCTTGTGGCAAGCAGGGTTGCTGTGGCTACTTTAAAAGAGGTGTAATTAAAACCGAACGGCTTCTTTATAAAAGGCAGCTTCTTGTTCACCAGCAATGCCAACATTGTTTGACATTGATTTGAGGTGCTGGCCTCTTTCAGATAAGTGAACAAATAGGAAAAGAACACATAAAAACAAGCACATATAAAAATAATATAACAGTGCTTAGAAGATTTCAGAGAACTAATTGAAAGAGCATTGCCAAGACTATAAGCAAGAGTGGAGCATAGGGTTGGCTAGATGCAAAAATGAACAGCCTTATACATGTAGACACTCAGTACATACTATTACAGATGGCCAAGAATTTGGTGCTGACATTTACATGGAAGAATAAAACAGCCAGGAAAATGTTGCACTCAGAGCAGCAATGAGAGAAATATTACAAAGTTAAATGGCTACTACAGCCTCATACTAGTGCAGAGAGCTGCACCAAGGCAGAGGAAACACGGTTCCTTTGCTTTTGAAGTCCACAACAGGAAAAGTTTGTTGGATACAATTTTTACATAAGCAGTCTGCACGTCTACTGTTGTCCAGGCATGGGACAGCTTTGGGAGCGCTCACGAGACTAAACATCGTGAGAAGCTTGGAAGATGAATGCTACTGTTTCTATAGTTTCTTGTGTAATTTGCAGACTTTATGCCATTTGTGGTATTGTCTCTTTAGAAAATGTAGTTTAAGTTAGAAACAAGGTTATAAAGAAACAAAGATCCTGAGGCCGAGTGTAGTGGTTTGCTTGGACTATAGCAAGGGCCCTGAGAGCTTCACTGCCTGCTTGGAAGCTCCCAAGGTTGAAATACCTTAGGAAGACTCTGAAGGTTCAAGGCAGAGGGAACTCTTAGGCACCAGCTTATCCCTTTTTCCCAAAGTTTGACCTATGTGGCACTTTCTCTCTTTATTCAGTTACCAGTAGAGGGGGCAGGAGGGGTTGGAGGTGATCTTTTTTTTTATTTATCCATTCAAAAATTTCCACTCCCCCTCCTCCCATTCTCCTCCAGCTTCCCCACTCACCCGCCTCCCACTCCCTGCAGTCTTAAGAGGTGCAGGAAACCCTGCCCTGTGGAAAGTCTAAGGCCCACCCCCCTCCATCCAGGCTTATGAAGGTGAGCATCTAAATAGACAAGCATCCCATAAAGCCAGTACATGCAGTAGAAACAAATCCCAGTACCATTACCATTGGCTTCTCAGTTAGCCCCATTGTCAGCCAAATTCAGAGTCCAGTTTAATCCCATGCTTGTTCAGTCCCAGTCCAGCTGGATTTGGTGAGCTCACCTTAGATCAGGCACACTGTCTCGGTGGGTGGACCAACCCCTCGTGGTCCTGACTTCCTTGATCATCTTCTCCCTCCTTCTGCTCTTCAACTGGACCTTGGGAGCTCACTCCAGTGCTCTGATGTGGGTCTCTGTCTCTATCTTTATCCATCGCCAGACAAAGATTCTTTGGTGATATTCGAGATATTCATCAGTGTGGCTGTGGGACCAGACCAGTTCAGGCACCCTCTCCTCTGCTGTCCAAGGATCAGGCTGGGGACATCCCTGTGGACACCTGGGATCCCCTCTAGAGCCAAGTCTCTTGCCAACCCTAAAATGGCTCCCTTAATGTAGATATCTTCTTCTCTGCTCCTATATTTGCCCTTCCTCCATCTCAACCCTCCCACTCCCCCAAGCTCTCCCCAATCCTCCCCTTCTCCCTTCTCTCTCCCACTCTCTCCTTCACCCCACCTCACCCCCATGTTTTGCCCGGCGATTGTGTCTGCTTCCAATTTTCCAGGAGGATCTATATCTGTTTGTCTTTCTGTTCACCTTATTATTTGGCTTCTCTAGGCTTGTGAACTATAGGCTCAATGTCCTTTGTTTATGGCTAGAGTGTACTAATGACTAAGTACATATCATATTCATCTTTTTGGGTCTGGGTTATTTCACTCAGGATAGTGTTTTCTATTTCCATCCATTTGCATGCAAAATTCAAGATGTTATTGTTTTTTTTTTCCTGCTGAGTAGTACTCTAATGTGTATATTTTCTACACTTTCTTTATCCATTCTTCCATTGAGAGGCATCCAGGTTTTTTACAGGTTCTGGCTATTACAAATAATGCTGCTATGAACATAGTTGAACAAATACTTTTGTAGTATGTTTGGGCATCTCTTGGATATATTACCAAGAGTGGTATTGCTGGATCTTGAGGTAGGTTGACTCCCAATTTCCTGAGAAACCACCACACTGATTTCCAAAGTAGTTGCACAAGTTTGCATTCCCACCACTAATGGATGGGTGTTCCCCTTATTCCACATCCTCTCCAGCAATCATTGGTGTTTTTAGCCATGCTGACAGGTGTAAAGTGATATCTCAAAGTTGTTTTGATTTGCATTTCCCTGATAGCTAAGGAAGTTGATCATGACCTTAAGTATCTTTTGGCCATTTGAACTTCTGTTGAGAATTCTCTGTTCAGTTCAGTATACCATTTTTAATTGGGCTATTTAGAATTTTAATGTCTAGTTTCTTGAGTTATTTCTTTATATTGGAGATCAGACCTTTGTCTGATGTGGGGTTTGTGAAGATCTTCTCGCAGTCAGTAGGTTGCCTTTTTGTCTTAATTACAGTGTCCTTTGATTTACAGAAGCTTTCAGTTTCAGGGGGTCCCATTTATTTATTGTTGCTGTTATTGTCTGTGTTACTGGGGTTATACGTAGAAAGTGGTCTCTTGTGCCCACTTGTTGCAGTATACTTCCCACTTTCTCTTTTATCCGGTTCAGTGTGGTCAGATTTATATTGAAGTCTTTAATCCATTTGGACTTGAGTTTTGTACATGGTGATAGATATGGATCTATTCTCATTCTTCTACAAGTTGACATCCAGTTATGCCAGCACCATTTGTTGAAGAGGCTTTCTTTCTTCCATTGTATAATTTTAGTTCCTTTGTTGAAAATCAGGTATTCATAGATTTATGGGTTAATATCTGGGTCTTCTATTTGATTCCATTGGTCGATGTCTCTCTTTTTATTCCAATACCAAGCTGTTTTCATTACCGTAGTTCTGTAATAGAGTTTGAAGTCAGGGATAGTAATGCCTCCAGAAGTTCCTTTATTGTATAGGATTGTTTTTGCTGTCCTGGGTTTTTTGTTTTTCCATATAAAGTTGATTATTCTTCTCTCAAGGTCTGTGAAGAATTTTGTTGGGATTTTGATGGGGATTGCATTGAATTTATAGATTGCCTTTGGTAGAATTACCATTTTTACTATGTTGATCCTACCAATCCAAGAGCATGGGAGATCCTTCCATTATATGTGTCCTCTTCTATTTCTTTCTTCAAAGCCTTAAAGTTCTTATTAAATAGATCTTTCATTGCTTGGTTAGTGTTACCCAAAGCCACTTTATGCTATTTGTGGCTATTGTGAAAGGTGAAGTTTCTCTGATTTCCCTTTTTGCTCCTCTATCCTTTGTGTAAAAGAGGGCTACTGATTTTTTTTGAGTTGATCTTGTAATCTGCCACATCAGTTGTAGAAGTTCTTTGGTAGAATTTTGGGGGTTACTGATGTACACTATCATATCATCTCCAAATAATGAAAGTTTAACTTCTTCCTTTCCAGTTCAAATCCCCCTGAACTCCTTATTTTCTCTTATTGCTATTGCTAGAACTTCAAGCGCTATGTTGAAGAGATATGGTGAGAGTGGACAGCCTCATCTTGTTCCTGATTTTTGAGGAATAGCTTTGAGTTTTTCTCCATTTAAGTTGATGTTAGCTGTTGGCTTGCTGTATATTGCTTTTATTATATTTAGGTATGATCCTTGTATCCCAAATCTCTCCAAGACCTTTATCATAAAGGGATGTTGAATTTTGTCAAATGCTTTTTCAGTATCTAATAAAATGATCATATGGTTTTTTCTTTCAGTTTATTTATGTGATGGATTACATTGATAGATTTTCATATGTTGAACCAGCCCTGCATCTCTGGGATGAAGCCTACTTGATCATAATGGATTATTTTTTGGATGTGTTCGTGGATTTGGTTTGCCAGTATTTTACTGAGAATTTTTACATCAATGTTCATGTGCGATATTGGTCTGTAATTCTCTTTCCTGGTTGAGTCTTTGTGTGGTTTTGGTATCAAGGTTACTGTAACTTCATAAAAAGAGTTTGGTAATGACTCTTCTGTTTCTATTATGTGAAACACATTAAGGAGTATAGGTATTATCTCTTCTTGGAAGTTCTGGTATAATTCTGCATTAAAACCATCTGGTCCTGGGCTTTTTTGGTTGGGAGGTTTTTTATGACAGCTTTTTTCCCTCACGACTTAGGTCTATTTAAATTGTTCACCTGGTCTTGATTTTATTTTGGTATATGGTACTTATCTAAAAAACTGTCCATTTCTTTTCCATTTTCCAACTTAGTGGCATACAGGCTTTTGTATTAAGACCTAATGATTCTCTGAATTCTGTCAGTATTGTTGCTATGTCCCCCTTTTCATTTCTGATCTTGTTAAGTTGCATGTTCTCTCTCTGCCTTTTGATTAGTTTGGATAGGGGCTGGTCAATCTTGTTAATTTTCTCAAAGAACCAGGTCTTTGTTTCATTGATTTGTTGGATTTGTGTGTGTGTGTGTGTGTGTGTGTGTGTGTGTGTGTTTCTATTTTGCTGATTTCAGCCCTCAGTTTATTTCCAGTCTTCTACTCCTCCTGCATGAGTCTGCTTATTTTTCTTCTAGAGCTTTCAGGTGTGCTGTTAAGTCTCTAATGTGAGCTTTCTCCATTTTTTTTCAATGTGGGAACTTAGTGCTATGAACTTTCCTCTCAACACTGCTTTCATAGTGTCCCATAGATTTGGGTATGTTGTGTCTTTATTTTCATTGAATTCAAGGAAGACTTTAATTTCTTTATTTCTTCCTTGATCCAGAGGTCGTTCAGTAGTTGACTGTTCAGTTTCCATGAGTTTGTAGGCTCTCTGGGAGTAGATTTGTTATTGAATTCTAAGTGTAATCCATGGTGATCTGATAAGACACAGGTGGTTACGAAAATTTTTTTTGTATCTGTAGATGTTTGCTTTGTTACTGATCAGTTTTCGAGAAGGTTCCATGAGATGCTGAGAAGGTACAGTCTTTCCTATTTGGGTTGAATGTTGTATAGATGTCTGTTAAGTCCATTTGCTTCATTACAACATGTTTCTGTCTTGTTGACCTGTCCATTGGTGAGAGAGGTGTGTTGAAATCTCCTACTATTGGTGTGGGGTTTGATGTGTGCTTTGAGTTCTAGTAATGTTTCTTATTTACGTATGTGGGTGCTTTTCTATTAGGGGCGTAGATATTCAGGATTGAGACTTCATTTTGATGAATTGTTCCTGTTATAAGTGTTCTTCTCCATCTCTCCTGATTGATATAAGTTTGAAGTCAATTTTGTTAGATATTAGATATTTTGTTAGATTATTAGATATTAGTTAGAAACAAGCCACACCTGCTTGTTTCTTAGGCCTGTTTGATTGAAAAACCTTTTCCCATCCCTTTACTCTGAGGTAATGTCTGTCTTTGTGGTTGAGGTGTGTTTTTTGTAAACAACAGAATGTTGGATCCTGTTTTCATATCCATTCTCTTAACCTGTGCCTTTTTATAGGTGAATTGAATCCATTGATATTAAGCGATATTAATGACCAGTGGTTGTTAACTCCGGTTATTATTATTATTATTATTTTTGGTGGTAGTGTTTCTGTGTTTCCTTTCTTTGAGTTGTGCTTGTGGAGGGTTGTTAGATGTCTGTGTTATTGTGGGTGTTGTTGCCTTCCTTGGGTTGTAGTTTTATTTCTAGTACTTTCTGTAAGGCTGGGTTTGTGGCTACATATTGTTTAAATTTATTTTTTCCTGGAATATCTTGTTTTTTTTTTTTTTTTTTATCGATGTTGAAAGAAAGCTTTGCTGGGTATAGTAGTTTGGGCTTGCATCCATGGTCTCTTAGTGTTTGCAGCACATCTATCCAAGACTTTCTGGCTTTCATGGTTTCCATAGAGAAGTCAGGTGTGATTCTGATAGGTTTACCTTTATATATTAGTTGACCTTTTTCCTTTGCAGCTCTTAATATTCTTTCTTTATTCTGTATGCTTTGTGCTTTGATTATTATATGGTGAGGGAATGGTTTTTTTTTTTTTTTTGATCCAGTCTATTCAGTGTTCTTTATGCTTCTTCTATCTTCATAGGAATATCCTTCTTTATGTTGGGAAAGTTTTCTCCTATAATTTTGTTGAATATATTTTCTGGGTCTTTGAGCTGTAAATCTTCTTCCCCTATTATTTTTAGACTTGGTCTTTTCATGGTGTCCCATATTTCCTGGATGTTTTGTGTTAACAATTTGTTAGATTTGCTATTTTCTTTTATCAATGAGTTTATTTCCTCTATAGTATCTTCAGCATCTGAGATTCTTTCTTCTATCTCTTGTACTCTGTTGGTTATACTTGTCTCTGTAGTTTTTCTTCATTTATCCAGATTTTCCATATCTTGCCATCTCTCGGGTTGTGTTTTCTTCCTTGTCTCCCTTTCATTTCTGAAGTCTTGAACTGTTTACATTACCTATTTGATTGATTTTTGTTGGTTTTCTTGGGTATCTTTGAGGGATTTTTTTCATTTTTTCTCACTTTTTTTTCCGTCTTCTCATCCATTTCTTTAAGGGAGTTTTTCACATCCTGTTTAAGTGTCTCTATCACTTTCATAATGTGACATTTAAAGTCGATTTCTTCTACTTCTTTTGGATTAGGATGTTCAAGTCTTTCTGTTGCATGTTTGCTGGATTCTAGTGTTATCATGTTGCTTTTCAGGTTTTTGGAGGAATTCTTGCATTGATTCCTGCCCATCTCTTCCTTCAAATGCGGTCAGGAGAGTTTTGGCGTCTTGGTCAATCTTTGCAGTGGCTAACTGTGTATTTCGGGGTTTTTCTTGGTCTGCTCTCTCTTAGGTCCCCTCAGCACTGGAGTTGGCTCTCAGATACCCTCCACCCTGAAGTAGGCTGTGGTGGTTGATCTAAAGACCCTGTAGATAAACAGGAGTGCTTGTTGGCCAGATGGGATGGGGTTAATAGCGAAAGCCAGTAGCCGGGGAGACACTCCCTCTGGATAGATCTCCTGGTACAAGAGCAGGGCGTCTTGCTGGCCAAGGAACAAGCAGAGAAAAAGGCAGGATTGGTAGTTGCAGGGTCGTGTGGAACAAAGAAACCCCTGTAGGTGCAGCGCGCACTACTGGATCCCCAGCCACTCAGCTCCAAAGCAGGCTGAGCTGGGGGATGTTAGGACCCCACCAATGGAAAGGGGTGCTTGGCGGCAGGCTGGGATGGGATAGATGGAGATAGCCAATAGCCGGGGAGAAGCTCTGCTGAATGGCCAGAAAGTTTAGGGAATTGGAGGGTGGCTGTACTCTGTGCCTGGGGCCTCTGGCCAGCCGGGCAAGTACACACTTACCCCTTCGGATGGATCTCCTGGTACAAGCACAGGGCCTCTTGCTGGCCAAGGACCACACAGACAAAAGGGTAGGCCCTCTGGATGGATCTCCTGGTACCTAATACAATTTTTGTGTGGTTATTTCGGGTCTGAGCAGCCGGAATGAACAAGGGCCCTCCTACTACAGAGGAGGGCGTATAAAAGGGGATAACTATGTAAAATGAGAAAAGATTGTATTAAAAAATTCTGAATAAAAGTAATTTTAAATGTGGAAAATACGATTTGCCATGGTCATGGTGTCTCTTCACAGCAACAGTAAACCCTAACTAAGAACATAATATATAAGCAAAAGACCAACATGACAAAAATGCACAAACAGAGCAATAGGACACAAATCTTCAAATGCACCACTGTGTTCACTTCCTGTTGGTCATCTACTCTGGGCAGAAGTGTTGTGTGTTTACCCAGGGAGACTGCATCAGAGATCACTATTTTTTTTTACTTTGAGAGCAGTGCAATTACAGATTTCTTTGTGGATAGGGATCAGAACTACTCACATTCCTTCCCCTCTTGGGTCTGGTAGCCATCTGGTTTTTACTTGCATAGGCCCTGTTCAAGCTGCTGCAGTCTGAGTTCACAGCTACATCAGTCCTGTTGAGTCAGGAGGACATTGTTTCCTTGGTATTACCCATCAGCCTCGGCTCTTACTATCTTTTTCCCTCCTCTTCCACACAGCTCCTTATGCCCTGATGGGAGGGGTTTCATAAAGACATCTCATTTAGGACTGAACATTATAAAGTCTCTCACTCTCTGCACATTATCCTGAGTCTCTATGTTAGCTCCCATCTCGTGCAGGAGGAAGCCTCTCTGGTGATGGCAGAGCTTGGCACTGATGTATGGGTCAGCAGAATTACTAGGAATCATACTACCGCTGTGCTCCTGTAGAAGAACAATAGTGTTTGTTTTGCTCCTTGGCCTGTGGCCTATTTAATCTCAGGTTCTTGGCTGTACACGAGTGTCAGTGTGAGCTACATATTGTGGAGTGTTAAATGGATGGAGCTAGAAAAATATCATCCTTGGTAAAGTAACCCAAATACAAAAGATAAATACAAGATTTTAAAGAGAGTTCTTACTCCCTTTTTGTGTGAAAACACAGAGAGGAGATAGGCATATATAAACTAGGGAGTCAACTGTCCTGTCTCCACTTCCCACCTGCCCATTGGAATGCTGGGATTACAGAAGCATTCTACAATGTCTGACTTGTATACGACTTCTGGGTACAAACTCAGGTCTTCATTCTTGAGAAGGCACTTTAACACTAACCCCTCTCTCTCTCCAGCTTCACTGCAACAGTGTCTCTGTTCCTGGTGTTTTCTTCCATACAGTAGCTAGAATGATTCTTTCCAAATACAAATCTCTTTTTACTTATACTTCTTATAGACTTGGCTGAAAATACATTTAAAAAAAAAAAACCCGAACCAGGGAATCCTTTATTCAACTAAAACCAGTTCTGTTTTGTCTCCTGTTTCCTTTTACAGCAGCCATTTTATCTGCCTCACCATTCTTTTCTGATACAGGTTCTTATGTGGACTAATCTGGCTTCATACCTGCTTTATAACCCCAAAATGACCTTGTGTTGAAATAGGAGCGGCGGCGGGGCTGCGTCCCCAACACCCCGGCCGCTTGGCTAGCTCATGCCCGAAATAACAACACACAAACTGTATTCATTTAAGAACTGCTTGGCCCATGAATTCTAACCCTTACAGGCTAATTCTCGCACCTGGACTAGCCCATTTCTAATGATGTGTGTAAGCACCCCAAGGTGCGCTTACCGGGAAGAGTCTAGCCTCCATCCATCCTGGTGTCTCTGCTCCAGAGAGCAAAGCTGTTGGGTCTCTCTGGGAGCAGAGCAGAGTCTGACCTCACTTCCTCTTCCGCCCAGAATTCTATTCTGTTTACTCCTCCCACCAATGCTTTAACCTATGAGGCCAAGCAGTGTGTTTATTACTTAACCAATGAAATCAACAGATTGATATATGACACTCCCACATCAACCTTGAACTTCTGATTCTCCTGTATCCACTTGAGATTACAGACATATTACAGCACCCTAAGTTTTTACGATGCTCATGGCCCTATGTATGTTAGGGAAGCACTGTGACAACTAAGTTACAGTACCTATGTAAAAAGTTGGGCATGACCATGAAAACCTGTATTCCCAATCTTGGATAGAGGATGGGAAGACAGAATGAACCCTGAGGCTTCCTGGCTTGCCAATTTAGTCATATTAGTAAGCTGTAGGTTCAATCAGAAATTCCATGTTTAGCACACAAGGTGGAGTTCCACTGTAGAAGAAGCCAGCTATCACCTCTAGCTTCTACATTCTACATCTGTGGACACACATGGGTGCACATTAATAACACACACACACACACACACACACACACACACACACACGCACACACCCCTTTGGTGTAATAAGACTGGCAGTTGTACACACAGGTGCAAACCATGGTTCTTACAAGCTTTACATCCAGTGTGGAGATTGATGTGGGAATCACTTCTCAGGCTAGCAGTGCAGCAGAAACCAACTTCACTGCTCCCCATATTTCATAGCTATAGCCAGGTGCCATCTTGAGAGGCAGCCAACTGTTAGAGACTGAGCTTCGTTGAGATCCTGAAAACTAGGACATAAAAATTCAGAGACTCTTGCATCAGTTTTGGGTGTTGGGAGACATATATAAATATGTGTACTTGTTTCTGCACATGAGTGTGTATGAGTGCATATAAAGATGGTAGTTTTACATCAGGTGTCATCCTTAGTCACTTGACACTTAATATTTTTGAGACAGGGTCTTTCACAGACCTAGAGTTCACTGTTTGAGATGGGCTGGCTTGCTGGTAAGTTGTAGGTGTCCCTTGCTTTCGTTTCTCCCATGTACTTGGGTTTCTAGTGCATGCTACTTTTTACATAGGGGATGGGCAACAAACAGGGTTCCAGTTGCTTTCATTTTACCAATTGAGCCACATCTTCAGGACCAAATTTAGTCTTTTGTAGGAGAAAAATCAGAAATTGTCCTGCAAAGAAGTTTAAGTAGGTGTAATATTGTATTGTGGAGGGTCCAGTGGTTAGGGCCCTGTCATCTGTGGGGGAATGTGGAGTCCCATCAACCAGTGACTCTTAAGGAGAGTTAGAGCTAAAAGCCTGTGATAGTCTGGCTGCCTACCATTCTACCTTTCCTATGCAGTTCATAGTCACTCAGGATGGAGAGCTCTGAGCCTGTCTAGTGGACTGAGTGCCTGCCAAAGCTTCTTTCCTCCTACGGTGTGGATTGTAGTTGAACACTGTCTGCAAATGTCGAGACTTAGATGAACAGTGACTGGTCTCTAGGGTCTTTCAATACAGAGATCAGTGCTCTGCTTGCCTCTCAGCACTCTAGGGACACCCTCCTTCTTAGATGTTTGCTTAGACTTTGTCAAAGTATTGGATGGAAAGATGCAAGAGAGAGATGTATTCCAAAACAAGAAAACACGACTCTAGCAGTGGTTCATTCTGGTTAATTAATACCTAGTTAGAATATTCTTGCATTATCTCCAAGGCCAAAATCTTCTCAGATACCTCATTACCCTGACCATACAAACAAATTCCAAGTAAATAAAGTCTTAGGTGATTCATTTCTCAATGGGCAGAACTCATAAAAGCTGTTGTCTGGAGTAGGTGTTCCCAGGAGAGGTCCAGGATGCAGCTTCTGTGGGAAAGTCCCTCTGCTGTCAATTTGGTGTTGTCATCTTGGTTCAGCTGGTATTGTAGGTCCTCTGTGCTTGTAGAGGTTTCATTTCTCTTAGATGGTTCTCCTCTTTCCTTTTGTGTGGAACACACCAGGCCAAGTGAATTCTCGTTTCTTTAGTAAACTTTATGAATTCAGAAAGGTACTTCTTGACTGGATATTCTGATTTCAACCTTAATAACAGGAGCATACATTTATATATAATAAAGAGAACTTTAAGAATCCAAATAGCATGGAAGGCCAAATTTTCATTTTCCTTGTCTTTGGAAATGAGATGATAGAAACCATACCAGAGTCCTGGTAATCCCTGTTGCCTAACCTTTTGAGTTGGGGTAGAAAATAGAGGTTTTGATTCAGCGAGTGCACTCACCATGGTTGCACTGCCCAGCTAGTATGGGGGCATAAGCTATGTTGCTGAGTCTATCCTGGCAATAGGCTGATAAGGATACAGATCTAAACAAGATTGTGGTGCTGTTTGCTGGCAGAATTCAGGATGTGGACACAGGCTGTGAGATTCCTCTTGCTCCGGTGGTGCTGCTATTGGGATAATTAATGCAACTTCACTAGCAAGTGAAGATGTCCAGGGTTAAGGAAGGATTTGTGATGCACACTAAAGGGAAGGCTTGCTTGGAAGAATGGTAGCCAATCTGTGTGTTTAGAGTGGGACTCTCCTGACAGCTTCGTTGCACAAATGTGCATGTTCTGACCCCAGGTCTCTCCTGAAGAAAGCCCAGGAATGATGTTGGGCTTGCAGTATCTAGAAATCTTATTAGTAATTTCGCTGTTGTCAGATATCCCTTAATTCACAGAGGAGCCCTGAGGCAGCACAGGAGTACAGTTCCCATAAAAGGCAGAGAAAAACGTCTTTCAAGAGCTTATAGAAGAATGGGGAAATGCCAGGAAATCCTTAGCAGAAGCAAGGAACCTGATAACAAAGTGTTTCTGATATGGCTGTCCTCAAGATTGTTGGCTGCACACAGTTGAGGTAAGAGATTGAGAAGTATATGACTAAGTATATATGTGTGTAGATCTCTGAAATGCTGAAGTAATCAGAGATAGCATAGGAAAACTTCATTCGTGTCTCTAAAATTATTCCATTTTTTATTTATTTTTAAAGTAATTACTTAATTAATTTGTGTGGGCCTGGCCTGCTAATGGTATGTGTTTGGAGGTCAGAGGACAACTTGTAGGACTTAGTTTTTTTCTTCCATCACTTAGACCCTATGGTTTGAACTCAAGTTGTCAAGTTTGAAGGAAGTTACCTCCATCCATGAACCGTCTTCCTCAACTTAAAGTTTATATGTAAATCCACATAGGATGAGAATGAAGTACCCACATAAGACAAGACATTGAACTGCCTTGGTCAAGATATGGAATAAGAAATAGGACTCTTCATTGATTCAATTATTCTTTGAAAACTGCATTCAGTTCTGAGTTCTTTTCTTGAAAACATAAACAATCTGGAATGTATGATGACCTTGTTCTTTAGTAAGTGTTGTATGAGACCTTTCCTCAAGGATATTTGACAAAAACAGCATCTACGCACCCTGGAATGCATAACAGTCTAAAGTAATGATTATAGCAAAGTTCAGTTTGGTGAAGGAAGCAGTTTATTCCAGTAGGGAGGAGTGGCTATTTTCAGGAGAAAAGAAAACTCAAAAGTATCTGCATCACAGAACAGCCCACCTGACCGGTAACTAAGGATGATTCAAGAGAGCAACAGAGCCCTGGAGTTCTCTGCATGCCCTGCAGCCAGCCCCATCAGTGGAAGATTTTCCTCTTAGCAACATGGCTGGTGAGAGTCTCCTCCCCAGCTGCTGTTACTGTTTTCATGTCTTTGGGAAGGGACCCTCAAGACTCTTGCAAGTTTAAGCTTTCCTAGATGTGTGAAGTTTGTTTTCTTCCTGAGTCTCAGGAGCATCTTCCATCCTTCATGATTTAGGGAGTGTTGCAGTCAGGAGGACGTTGTAAAAATACAATAGAGAGGGAAACCTACGAAATACAGGGTACTACTTGTAAGATCAATTTAGATATTTTTGGGTTATTCTTCACCATGGATATTAAGTGGCCAGTCTTATTAGTATTCAGATGAGAACTGTAGAAAGTATAGATAGGGAAACTGGCTGATAAACGGCTACAATCCTAATTTCTTCTGTCCATGATACACAATTTGGTGGGCACAATTATATACAGGAGATGGCTCCAGCTCATTTTCTGGGGGGTATGGACAGAGCTGCTTTGTTTTGCTTTATCTTGCTACTCTTCTGTGTTTATTTAATCCAGCAGCTCTTAGTCTGTGAGTCCCAACCAAGAATATTTAGTATTTATTTATTTTTGTTTTCTTGAGATAGGGTTTCTCTGTAGCTTTGGAGCCTGTCCTGGAAACTAGCTGTTGTAAACCAAGCTGGCCTCGAACTCACAGAAATACAACTGCCTCTGCCTCCTAAGTGCTGGGATTAAAGGCATGCACTGCCACTGCCCAGAATATTTAGAACTTATAACAGTAGCAAACTTATAGTTATGAATTAGCAGTGAAAGCAATTTTATGTTTGGGGGATCACCACCTTTGATAAGGAACTGTATCAAAAGGCTGCAGCATTGGGAAGGTTGAGAACTAGTGAAGAACACTTTGAACTGCACTTGAGTCTATAGAGAACAATAAGAAATACAGTGACTCTTCCTTAATGAACCAAAACTTAACAATTCTTTAAGAAAAGAAGAATGCAGAAACAGTAGACCTACAATTCCACATTTGTGTACTAAGTATTTTGATCACACCCATCCGGACTCCTTTCCACTCCTCAATTGTGTTCCTCTCCCTCCTTCATGTGCTCTGTCTCCTTCTTGTTACTGAGTCTGGGTCGTACTTCTTGATGGAATGTTTATTGGGCTCATGCAGGTGATCCCAACAATGGTGAATTCAGTAGTACAGTGGCCATGCTCTTTCCTGAAGACAGCATTTGAACCTCATTCACGTCTGATGATTCCACAAAAGCCTCAGGGTTTAAGCTTGAGCATTCAGGCTTGTATGGCACCTTGTGTTGTTCTTGGTGAGATGTCACCTTGGCACCCATGTTGGGCTTTCTATGCAATGTAGATATTCTAGAACTTCACAGTGATGATGAATTTTAAGAAAGAGTTGTAGGTTTCTCTTTTGAAAATATCACTTGGATATCTAGAGTTGTTGCATAATTAGAAATAGATAGTCACTTCGACAAATTGTCCACATGTGACCCAGTATTATATCCAATGGATATATACAAAGACATTTAAGGCATGTTAAATAAAGAGAAAAAATTGTTCACATTTTTCCTGAGAAAGGAAGTGCTCACTGTGAAGTTGTGTTTCTTGCATCACACTCCACTCTTCTGGTTCTCTCAGGGGATAAGGAAATGATGTGGGGGTGGAACCGGACATCTCTGGAAGACTTCATCCTTCAAGGGCTTTTTGATGACTCCTTCAACCATCTTTTTCTTTTCCTCCTGATCATGCTGGTGTTCCTTACTGCAGTGAGTAGCAACAGCCTCACCATCCTCCTCATCTGCGCTGACCCCCGTCTTCACACACCAATGTACTTCCTGCTCAGCCAGCTGTCCTTCATGGATCTGATGCATGTCTCCACAACCATTCCCAAGATGGCGACCAACTACCTGTCTGGCAAGAAGTCCATCTCGTTTGTGGGCTGTGCCACCCAGCACTTCATGTACCTGTCTCTTGGTGGTGCAGAATGTGTCCTCCTGGCTCTCATGTCTTATGACCGCTATGTTGCCATCTGTCACCCCTTACACTACAATGTGCTCATGAGCAGAAGAGTCAGAGTGATGATGGCTGCCATGTCATGGTTGAGTGGAGCTGTGAACTCCCTAATCCTCACATCCATCTTGATGAGTTTCCCTTTCTGTGGTTCAAGAATCATCCACCACTTCTACTGTGAACTTCCAGCTGTTTTGAAGTTGGTGTGTGGGGACATTACTGTGTATGAGACCACAGTGTACATCTGCACTGTTTTCCTTATTCTCCTCCCCATCATTCTTATCTCAACATCGTATGGACTCATTCTCCACAGTGTCATGCAGATGCACTCAGCTGGGAGTAAGAGAAATGCTTTTGCCACATGCAGCTCTCATCTTATTGTGGTTTCTCTTTGGTATGGTGCCGGCATATTCTCCTATATGAGACCCCGATCCCAGCGCACTCCATTGCAAGACAAAGTGGGTTCTGTTTTCTATAGCATCATTACTCCTACCCTGAATCCCCTGATTTATACTTTGAGGAATAAGGATGTTGCTAAGGCTCTGAAGAAAGTGTTGAGGAGAGATATTTTCACCTAGTGATCAGAGTTATAGTTTTCTAGAGTATACGGTTGAGTATGGTAAGTCTTAAACTGATTTAAGCAAATTCCCGATGCTTTTTGACTAGTGCACAAATAACATGGATACTAATCTAATATGATATCCATCATTGAAACAGAAAGAATAGCTGTACTGCCATCTTGGATCCTTAACCTGAACTTTTGTTTCTAAGAAAGGCACAGAATGTTCTACAAAACATCTTATGTACTTGAAAATCAACCAAACCACAATCCTAATCTCTTCTAAGGTATACAACCTTGTCCACCTGTCCACACATACAGTCCCCTTCCCTCCCCAATCTTCTAACCCAACAAAACTTCCCTAGCTTGTTGCAGAAGCACTCTTATTACCTGAGTAAGGGTGTGTGCCCTTAGGTTTTACACAGTAAGGTTGCAACTCCTGTTGAACAGGCTTCTGACTTCAGAATCCTTTGGTTTGCTATCCTTTTTCTAATGTGAATACTATTGTGTACGTACTATGAAACTCCTGAAGAGCTAAGGAAAAAGTAAATACAAACCCAAACCCAACCTGAATAATGTTTTTTTTTAAATTTTTTTATTGAAAAAACAATTCATGCCTCCTCCCAGCTTGCCATTTCCCTCCCACTCCTCCCGCCCTTATCCCCCTCCACCCTCTCCTCCCCCCCTCCCTTTCCAGTCTGAAGAGCAGTCAGGGTTCCCTGCCCTGTGGAAAGTCCAAGGTCCTCTCCCCTCCATCAGGATCTATGAAGGTGAACATCCAAACTGGCTAGGCTCCCACAAAGCCAGAAAATGAAGTAGGAACAAAACCCAATGCCATTGTCCTTGGCTTCTCAACAGCCCTCATTGTAAGCCATGTTCAGAGAGTCCGGTTTTATCCCATGCTTTTTCAGTCACAGTCCAGCTGACCTTGGTGAGCTCCCAATAGATCAGCCCCACTGTCTCAGTGGATGGGTGCACCTCTCGTGGTCCTGACTTCCATGCTCATGTTCTCCCTCCTTCTGCTCCTCATTGGGACTTTGGGTGCTTAGTCCGATGCTCCAGTGTGGGTCTCTGTCTCTATCTCCATCCATCGCTAGATGAAGGTTCTATGGTGATATGCAAGATATTCATCAGTATGGATATAGGATAGGGTCATTTTTGGTTCCTTATCCTCAGCTGCCCAAGGAACTAACTGGGGACATTGCTCTGGGCACATGGGAGCCACTCTAGGTTCATGTCTCTTACCAACCCTAAGGTGGTCCCCTTAATTAAGTTATGTGATCCCCTGCTCCTCTATCCAACCTTGTTTTATCCCCAATCATCCCGTTTCCCCAAGTTTCCCCCATCATCCCACTCTCACTTTTTTCTCCCCATCTCCCCTTACCCCCATCCCCCCCCAAGATCCCAATTTTTTGCCCAGCAATCTTATCTATTTCCCAAAGCAGGGATAATAACTTATATGTTTTTCTTTAAGTTCACCTTCTTATTTAGCTTCTTTAGGATCACAAATTATAGACTCAGTGACCTTTATTTATGGCTAGAAACCAATTATGAGTGAGCACATCCCATGATCCTCTTTTTTGGTCTGGGTCACCTCACTCAGGATAGTGTTTTCTATTTCAATCCATTTGCATGCAAAATTCGAGAAGTCATTGTTATTTAAGGCAGAGTAGTACTCTAATGTGTATATATTCCACACTTTCTTCATCCATTCTTCCATTGAAGGACATCTAGGTTGTTTCCAGGTTCTGGCTATTACAAATAATGCTGCTATGAACATAGTTGAACAAATGCTTTTGTAATATGATAGGGCATCTCTTGGGTATATTCCCAAGAGTGGTATTGGTGGGTCCAGGGGTAGGTAGATCCCAAATTTCCTGAGAAACCGCCACACTGATTTCCAAAGTGGTTGCACAAGTTTGCAATCCCACCAGCAATGGATGAGGGTACCCCTTCCTCCACAACCTCTTCAGCAAAGGCTATCATTGGTGTTTTTGATTTTAGCCATTCTGACAGGTATAAGATGATATCTCAAAGTTGTTTTGATTTGCATTTCCCTGGTCACTAATGAGGTTGAGCATGACCTTAAGTATCATTTGGCCATTTGAACTTCTTCTGTTGAGAATTGTCTGTTCAGTTCAGTGCCCCATTTTTTAATTGGGTTAATTAGCATTTTAAAGTCTAGTTTCTTGAGTTCTTTATATATTTTAGATATCAGACCTTTGTCTGTTGCAGGGTTGGTGAAGATCTTCTCCCAGTCAGTAGGGTGCCTTTTTGTCTTAGTGACAGTGTCCTTTGTTTTACAGAAGCTTCTCAGTTTCAGTAGGTCCCATTTATTCAATGTTGACCTTAATGTCTGTGCTGCTGGGGTTATACATAGGAAGTGATCTCCTGTGCCCATCTGTTGTAGGGTACTTCCCACTTTCTCTTCCATCAGTTTCAGTGTGTTCAGATTGATACTGAGGTCTTTGATCAATTTTGACTTGAGTTTTGTGCATGGTGATAGATATGGGTCTATTTTCATTCTTCTACAGGTGGACATCCAGTTGTGCCAGCACCATTTGTTGAAGATGCTTTCTTTCTTTGCTCCCAGGTGCCCAGGGCGATGTCCCCAGTTAGTTCCTGGGGCAGCTGAGGACAGAGAACCTGAAATGACCCTATCCTATAGCCATACTGATGAATATCTTGCATATCACCATAGAACCTTCATCTGGAGATGGATGGAGATAGAGACAGAGACCCACACTGGAGCACCGGACTGAGCTCCCAATGTCCCAAGGAGGAGCAGAAGGAGGGAAAATATGAGCAAAGAAGTCAGGACCACGAGGGGTGCACCCACCCACGGAGACAGTGGGGCTGATCTATTGTGAGCTCACCAAG
>NW_026068196.1:439618-444307 GCF_014885135.2 Alexandromys fortis
AATTGATTCATTACCTCCATTAATTCTCTAATTTCCTGCTAGGTTTCTGTCAGATTGACCTGTCCATTGGTGAGAGAGGAATGTTGAAGTCTCCTACTATTAGTGTGTGCAGTTTGATGACTGCCTTGAGTTTTAGCAATGTTTCTTTTTTATACGTGGGTGCTTTTATATTAGGGGCACAGATATTCAGGATTGAGACTTCCTCCTGATGAACTGTTCCTGTTATGAGTATAAAATGCCCCTCTCCATCTCTTCTGATTGATTGAAGTTTGATGTCAACTTTGTTAGATATTTGTATGGCCACACCTGCTTGTTTCTTAAGTCCATTTGCTTGATAAGCTTTTTCCCAGCCCTTTACTCTGAGTAGGTGCCTGTCTTTGTGTTTGAGGTGTGTTTCTTGTAAATAGCAGAATGTTGGATCCTGTTTTCATATCCAATCTCTTAGCCTGTGCCTTTTTATAGGTGAGTTGAGTCCATTGACATTAAGTGATATTAATGACCAGTGGTTGTTAACTCCGGTCACTTTTTTAGTTATAGAGTTTGTGTGTTTCCGTTCTTTGAGTTGTGCTGGTAAAGGGTCTCTTGATGTCTGAGTTATTGTGGTCATTGTTGGACTCCTTGGTTAGTGATTTTCCTTCTATTACTTTCTGTAAGGCTGGATTTGTGGCTACGTATTGTTTAAAATTGTTTTTATTCTGGAAAATTTTATTTTCTCCATTTATAGTGAACGAAAGCTTGGCTGGGTACAGTAGTCTGGGCTTGCATCCATGGTCTCTTAGTTTCTGCAGTACATCTATCCAGGACCTTCTGGCTTTCATGGTTTCCATGGAGAAGTCAGGTGTAAGTCTGATAGGTTTACCTTTATAAGTAACTTGGCCTTTTGTTTTGCAGCTCTTAATATTCTTTCTTTATTCTGTATGCTTTGTGTTTTGATTATTATATGGCGAGGGGATTTTTTTTTTGATCCAGCCTATTCAGTGTTCTGTATGCCTCTTGAACCTTCATAGGTATATCTTTCTTTAGGTTGGAAAAGTTTTCTTCTATAATTTTATTAAATATATTTTCTGGACCATTTAGCTGCACTTCTCCTTCTTCCACCCCTATTATTTTTAGGTTTGGTCTTTTTATTGTGTCCCTGATTTCCTGAATGTTTTGTGATGAGAGTTTGTTGGACTGCTGTTTTCTTTGATCAGTGTGTTTATTTTCTCTATGGTATCTTCAGAATCTGAGATTCTTTCTTTTATCTCTTGTATTCTGTTGGTTATGCTTGTTTCTGTAGTCTCTGTTTGTTTACTTAAATTTTCCATGTCTAGCCAACCCTCTGTGTTTTCTTCTTTGCTTCCAATTCAGTTTTCAAGTCTTGAATTGTTTCCATTATCTGTTTGATTGTTTTTCTTTGGTTTTCTAGGGTATCATTCACTGATTTATTCAGTTCTTCAAATTTCTGTTATATTTCTCATCCATTTATATAAGGGCATTCTTTACATGCTGTTTAAGGGCGTCAATCACTTTTCATAAAGTCAATTTTTTCTACTTCTTCTTGATTAAGGTGTTCATGTCCTCCTATTGTGAGGTCGCTGGTTTCTGGTGGTTTCATGTTGATTTTCAGATTGATGGGTGAATTCTTGCATTGGCGCTTGCCCATCTCTTCCTTCGAATGCTCCCCTATGGATCTTCTTTAACAGGATCAGGTCTCCTTGCCTACTGATGTACCTTCCCCTTGATGGCTCTCCCCAGTGATAGCTCTCCTGGCGCCGAGATTAGGACTCCGTGCTGGTTGGGTTAGCTCGTAAACAAAGCGCCTATCTTGCTCGGTGCAGGCAGGCTATTGAAACAAAGGAACTCCTGCCCGCCTGGTTTCCCTGAGGATTCGGACCCAGTACCCAGACAGGCTGAGCTGGGTGATGTTATCCTGAATAATGTTTTGAAAGGAGGCATAGACAATGCAGCTCAGTCAGTACAGTGATAGTCTGGCATTCCCAAAATCATGACTTAGATGTGCAGGAGTGCCTTGAATTGGGCTTGGTGGTATATATGTCTGCGACCTATGAGCTCATGAGAATCAGAAGTTCATGGTCATTCTCAGGTTCATGGTGAGTTTCAGCATCAGAATTAACCCATCAAAACAAAACCAATCAACAACTAATGAACCAACCCCAATAAGGCATATAAAGTCCAATGACATAACCCAAAATATTAAGATAAAAACACAGCGGGCTCTAGATAAAACTTCACATACTATATTGAATAGGTATGAGGAGAGTGGACATTGTTGCCTTGTTCCTGATTTTAGTGGAAATGCTTTGAACTACTGTTTAAGTTGATGCTGTCCGTGGACTTGCAGTAAGTGGTATTTATTATGTTGAGATATGTCCCTTGTATCACTAGTTTCTCCAGGACTTTTGCTATAAAGGAATGTTGGAATTCTTCTTCTAATTAGATAATCATGGTTTTTTAGTCTGTGTATATGGTAGTTTATGCTCACAATGTTTATTATGTTGAACTTATAAACATTATGAATCTGAATCTCTGGGGGTGATGTCAATCAATGAGTGTAAATGATGAGCCCCGTTATTGGTTTTCCAGTGTAGAGTGGCCAGCCTTGAAGCTATATACAGATAAACAACTATAATGTACCCCACAGGTTGTATTTATTAATTTATATATGTGACAAATATAAAAGAGAAAAATTCTGTTTACTTGAGTATGTGGGCATGGCAGGGGTTCATTGGACGGTGGCTGGGTAGTTGTGGAAAGAAAAGGGAGGGGAAAGTGATATCATTGTATTTAAATTAAGAATATAACAAAAGATATCATGCCCTTTGTGTAGCTTTTCCAGTTTAGTAGTCCACAGAGTTTTATAATATTGTCTTATTGCTTTATTTTGGTTTCTGGTTTACTAATTTCAGCCCTGAGTTTGACTTTTCTTCCCAATTACTCTTTTTGGGTATTATGCTGTTCTTATTTTTTTTGAATTTTCAAATGTGTCATTAATTTGTTGATACAAGGACACTCTCATGTTTGATGTAGGTGTGTAGATTTGATGTAGTACGATGAACTTGCCTCTTAACATTGTTTTCTTTGTGTCCCACGTGTTTGGATATGTTTTATTTTCAGTTTTATTGAATTCTAAAAAGCATTCTTGATTTCTGTCTTGGAACTAATTTCATCCATTAGTGAATTGTTCAGCTTCTATGATTTTTTATATTTTCTAATTAAGAGATTTATGGCATCTGCCACTCTGCCCGTCTTCCCAGCATTCAGTTCTGTCTACTCTGCCAACCTAAGTTTTGTCCTATCAACTACGCCAAGGCAGTTTCTTTCTTCATTATCCAGTGAAAGCAACACACAAACAGAGGGAACTCCTACACCACATGTGTGTTTGTATGTGCTTGTGTAGGCCCAAGGTTGATGTTGGGAATCATCCGCATCTGCTCTTGCACATTACTCATTGAGGCAAGGTGTCTCAGTCAAAGTCAGAGCTTAGCATTATGACTAGTCTTGTTGGCTAGCTCTGGGGATCTCTCAGCTCCACTTTCAGGAGTGGTAGCTCAGTTGGTAAGTGCTTACTGTGCAAGCATGAGTGGAATCCTATTCCCAGAACTAATGTAAAAAGCCCAACATGGTGGGTAAAAGCCCAGTGTTGTACAAGTGGAGACGAGCTGATGTCTCTGGCTCCTAGTCTTGCCAGCCTGTGTTCATGGGCAGTTACAGGTGAGGGTGGGTGACTCCAGAAGAGGAAGACCCAAGGTTGAGTTTTAGTGTTTTCAGACACACACACACACACACACACACACAGAGAGAGACAGAGACAGAGACAGAGACAGAGACAGAGAGACAGAGACGAGACAGAGACGAGAGAGAGAGGATAGAATAGACACACACACAGAGTGAGGGGGATAGAATAGGTACCAATGCTCTGGTAGAGACCTAGGCAGAATAGGCAGAGAGACAGAGAATTAGAAAAGGTAAAAGAAACACATAAAGGCCAGAGGAACTGAAAAAAAAAGGTCTGGTGGTGAAACAGGGGTCTTTTACAATTAATGGTTTATTAATTTAAAATAGGTAGTGCATGCCAAAAGAGAGCGTGAAATTGGGCCACTGTGGCTGTTTGAATAGGATTGCCTCCTCATGTCATTGAATAATTGACTCATAAGTTGTAGCACTACTAGGAGCTATGGCCTTTTTATAGTAGGTATGGCTTTGTTGGAGGACGTGTGTCACTGTTGGGGTGGGCTTTGAGGTCTCATATGGTCAAGCCACACCCAATGTGGCACCCATTTCACTTTCTGTTTCCTGTGGGTCAAAATGTAGAACTCCCAGCTTCTTTGCAAGTACCATGTTTGCCTGTTTACCACCATGTCCTGCCATGATGATAATGGACTAAACCTCTGAAACTGTAAGTCACCCCCAATTGAATGTTTTTATTTATAAGAGTTGTCTTCTTCACAGCAATAGAAACCTTAACTAAGACAGATGCGTTGTTTCTTATTGAAAGTGTGTAGATTAAAACAAGTTTTAGGAGAACAGGTGAATATGAGCCAACAGGATGGCTCAAAATGAAAATGTGCTTGCTTCAAAAGTGCTGATAGTTCAAGTTAGATCCCCAAAATGCACATGGTCTGAGGGAGAGGATTTACTCTTCTTCTTTTTTTTTTTTTTTTTTTTTGGTTTTTCAAATCAGGGTTT